>NC_143518.1:12872786-13158372 GCF_031878675.1 Megascapheus bottae
ATAATAGTACAGGCTGAGTGTGACAAGTTATTTTAGTATGGTGAACTTCTGTCGACAGTTCCTTTGACAGTGTTGTCCATTTTCAGAAGGTTTATAAAAATTCCTGCTTGCTACTTTCTAGTCTAAATGATAATCCTTTCACAGAGGGAGAAATTATCTTCTCTGCATTTTACATTAGCATATTCTAATATGCACATTAACCACCTTGTATTATTTCTTTAGGAAAAAATATTGAGTAATTCAGACGTCAATCAAATATGACTGGACACCTTTATTCAGATACATTTAATGATAGTTGACAACCTATATATTTTTTTATCACTTTATTTTTTTTATTGTAATTAGTAAAAGGGTTACATGATATTTGCCAGATAGAAGGTACATTAATTCACATACATTGATACCCTTTCACATGTCTTGGTACCCGTTTCCCTCCGCCCCCCCATACCCCCCACCCGTCTTGGTTTTCCTCCCTTCCCTATCAAATTTCAAATATCCAAATACAAATAAATTCAATATATCAGATAACAAAGTGAGATACTATACCAATATAAGATAACCAAGGGAGAGCAAAGTAGATGAGAGACAACATAGTACATTAAGGACAACAATCATTCATTATATGGCTTTTGTTTCAGTATCCTTGAGGTCCTTTCAATTAGCTTCACATTATATGTCCTATGTATCAAGATTTTGCTCTATTGCAAATCTCTGCTAGTAGAGCCCAAGGTTTCTACTGATTATGACAAATGAGGGAAACCATTGAGCCTAAGTTCCTTGGAGTCTGGCTTACTTCACTTAATATGATTTTTTCTAAGTCTTTCCATTTCCTAACAAATGGGGCGATGTCATTCTTTCTGACAGCATCATAGAATTCCATTGTGTACAAATACCACAACTTGCCAGTTTTATTATCTTCATGTACAGAGAAATCAACATTGCGCACTTAACCCAGCTTAGTGGCCAGTTCCTTAGCCTTTGCCTTTTCCAGCTTGGCAATTCGAGCCACAGATTTTGGAACCAGGACCTTGCCTCCCCAGTGACGACGGATCTCATTGTATCTGTCATTGTAGTTGGTTCTGATAGCTTCCACCAGCTTGGACAGAGATCCTTTGTCTTCGGAGTTGACTTGGGTGAAGGCAACAGTGGTGCATGTCTTCCTGTGGACTAGGCGGCCCAGCCTGGTTTCCCCTTAATGATGCAGTAGGGAACACCCATCTTTCGGCACAGGGCAGGCAGGAACACGACCAGCTCGATGGGGTCCACATCATGTGCGATCACCCCAAGCTGAGCCTTCTCGTTCTGGGCCAAGGTAGTAACAGTGTTAACCCCTGCTTGAAGGACTGGTGGTCTCTTAGTGGGGATGTCTCCTTTGCCAGCAGCTTTCTTCTCAGCTAGGGCCAACAATCTCTGCTTCTTCTCCTGCTTTGTCTCTTGCCTGTACTTGTGGGCCAGCTTGAGTAGCTGCGTAGCTGTCTGGCGGTCCAAGGCCTGGGTGAACTGGTTGCTTGCAGGAGGCACTTTCAGCCGCTTGTACAGGGTTGCCCTTTGGAGTTGCAGCCAGATGTAGCAGGGCCATTTGACAAAACGGGTGAGGTCCCTTTTGGGCTGGATGTCCTGTCCAATGCCAAAATTCTTGGGCCTTTTCTCAAACAGAGGATTTACCACCTTCTTGGCCTCCTGCTTTTTCACGACAGCAGGGGCCGGGGCCACCTTCTTCCCCTTGGCCTTCTTTCCTTTCGGCATCTTGGGTGGCTGGAGCATTTTTTTATATTTTAATTAGTAGTTAACTAATTGCAATCAGCTTCCCAGGAAAAAATTTCTTTCAGTTAAATATGCATGGGGAAGATGTTTACATGTCTGTCTTGAAATGTTTTATTTGTATGTATAGACGGATATTCACATCATTGCTTAGGGAGAGAATCACTCTTTGCCTATTTCTCATAGCACATTTTAATTCTAAGTGGTTATTGTCTTCATTGATTAATCAAGCAAACTAAGTAATAGACTTTGAAAACTAAGCATTTAAAAAAAAATTCCATATTGTGGAAGAGCAGAATGTTGTGTGTCTGCCTACTTATTAGTAGCACTCCATATTTCCCTGACATAGAAACAAGATCTGCCATAATTTTGCATCCAGTTTACTTAGCATGGTACTTTATGTAGCTTCCATGGGAGTGAGAGGATTTCTTGTTGTGAAGGTTCTTCTTTCAGGTTTCTCAGGACAAATAAAAACATATACCCCTTCCTATAAACCTAGCTATTCAGTAGGCTGAGATATGAGTATCCCAGTGAAAAACAAACTCAGGCAGGTAAGTTTGTGAGAATCTTATCTCCAAATAATCACCAAAAATCTTGAAGTAGAGCTATGGATTACGTGGCACATTACCATTATTGATCACAAAAGCTAATGGACAGCATACAGGATCTGCACTAAAGCCCCAGAAGCCCCAGAAGTAGCAAACACATATATACCAACACACACACACACACACACACACACAAACACACATGTACTCACACACGTGCACACATAAAATCCATAAAGCTGAAGAATCTGGTCTCTAGGCAAGGTTCAATCACTGTTATCTATGACAATACAGTATCATTTATCACACATAAACAAAGATCTTATATATATACATACAAATACACATACACATGTATATGCAGTACATAAACACAAGTAAATATAGAAAAGTCAGTATACTGACTTTAAAAATGATTCTTCAAAAGATGCAGCATTTCCAAAGTAATCTACACTGTATTGCCATCATAACAAACAAAAGAAGATAGCCTTGCCTTATCATTACATATTTAAATATAATTTGTAAATTATATTGAGACATTTTTTCTTTTGCAGTATTGTTGAGGTTAAAAGTTCATAGGAAACAGAATTTTGCTATATGTCTGTGTTTATGTGTTTTGATTTACAGAGGTAAACTACTGTTCTTGCTATGACTTTTCTTCATGGCCACTTGTCATTGGTTCTTTTTGTATAATGTTCTAATGCATGCAATTTGTACTTTCAGTGACAGGTCAGGAATTTCTGAGAACTTAATTGGTGAAGTGTGTGACAACGTTCACTGAGGTCAATACGTAGCTCACTTTGCTCCTTCTTTCAAGGTGAAATTGCCCCTAATGTCTGTCTGTCCATTAAGTTTTCTAGATATAGCTCACTTGCCAAACTACATAGAACATATATTTAGATATGTGTCTTTGTCATTGAATTTATGTTTGATCTCCAGACTATACATTTCCTAGGCATCATTACATTACACTTTATACATTGTCTAATCAACTTGTGATGTGGAAAAAAAGAAAACAGTAGTCTTTCTAACAGAATAGCATCAGAATTATTTTTTACTTGATAGTCATCCTTTATTCTTGTGAGATGTACTTGTGTTATAGTTGCTTCCTTCCATTGTTGGACTTAGAAGAGTTATAATTCCCTCTTCTACATGGAAATCCTAAAGCTGTCTCCAACTTTTTTTTCTACTTAGTAAGTTAGTTAAAAGGGGTTAAGTTCTACTCTGGAAGGCAGAGTTGGAAGAATTGAGACTTGGCATACCTCAAGAGAGGCAGAGATGAAAAAGAGATACTCTGGGATCAGTTTGATACCAGTTGGATAACTTGATAATAAATGGGTACTTCTAAAAGTGATAGTATAGGATACTTTTTTTTTTTTTTTTTTTTTTTGCCAGTCCTGGGCTTGGGCTCAGGGCCTGAGCACTGTCATTGGACTTTCTCAAGGCTAGCACTCTACCACTTGAGCCTCAGCACCACTTCTGGCTTTTTGCTATGTATATGGTACCGAGGAATTGAACCTGGGTCTTCGTGCATGCTAGGCAAGCACTCTACCACTAGGCCAAACTCCTGGCCCGTGGATACTTTTTTATTAAATGAAAAGAAAGAATTTTATTAAATAAAAACAGACAATGGAGAAATAGCATGTCAATTGTTTCACATACATTTTCATGAATAATATTCAGACATAGAAGGGAAAGCACTGAAGTCAGTCCCTTCTTCCAATTGGAGATGAGCAAATGTCTGTTATGGTAAGTCAGCTAATAATAAAGGAGCAAAGATTCTGATGTGGATTTCATATTAATTCCATGAATTCAAATTCTTCAATAACAATGTTTTAGTTAGAGAAAAAATTAGTTTATATAGTTTCTTATGTAATAAAAGTATATTTTCCTAAAGGCAATCATTTTAATTTTCTTTATTTTTACCCAATTCCCATACCATTCAGTTCTATCTCATTTGTATTAGTGAAATTACCAATACAATTTTGCAAGGCTAGCATGTTTAAAATGAAAGTTAAATGACTTGGAATTAAAACATATTCATGAACATTTCCTGAGGTATTTTAAAATTGCCTACATAAACTTTCACTTCCTTGTGGATTTATGAGAGGCTATCATATTTACCAAGCTAAGTTCCATTTTATTAGGAAAACAAAACTTTTCTATTACACTATCTTTTTAAATAAAAACAAAAAATATAAAGTATACTATTCTTAATGAACTGTTAACCCATAGGCCTGCCTTTCCAAAGGTTTTATGAAGATAAACACTGCATAAATGTGCACTACATTTTGGGAAGCTGTATGTGTTAGGAATAATTTTAAAATTGAAAGTGTGTTTCTTAATACTCATAGAAGACCCAAGACCATCCTATAACAACCTGAATAGCTTGATTTTTATAGTCCCAATCTTGGTACAACATATTCTACTCAAAAAAAACCTGTGTAATTTTTATTTTATTTTATTAATACTTTATTTACATAATTATTCAGTTAAATTCATATTTATCAAATTATTGAAAAAATTATAACATCTTTAAACCTAATAAATTTATTTATAAATTTGATTGCTGTCTGTATATAAAACTTATGACATATTATAAAGCTCACTAAACATGTAACTTAAAAAAAACTAAATTCCTAGTATCTTTAATGTAATATCTACTAAGTCAATGCCTAAGGTTTCACCTTATTGAATTTCTAATATTTACATATTATAAACCAATTGATTAATCTTATGGTTTGAGTTCTTTTCCATCTAGTCCTAAAATGGTGTAGACCACAACAACATAATAGGAGCAAAATTATGACTATTATTTGTGGACCCCAGTGTAAAATGAAAATGAAGTTAATCATGTTTAAAATTTATTAAACATTTTTGATGATGACATTAGAGCATTGAACCAAATGCTCATAAATTCAAAGCACTGTCATGTGGCTGCTGTGCTCCCCTCATGCCACAAAGATTACATAGCTCTAAAGTTCCAGCTATTTGATTTGCCACCATATTATTTCTTATTGTTAATCTTTATTCTACACATCCTGTGAGTAGTTATATCTCTATGAATATTGTAGAATGTACACTGTAGGTGTTCATATCAATACTCATCACAAAGAAAGATGTATAAGTTGATATAAGACATATATCAAATACATTAGGTTCTTAGAGAATTTCGGAATTATAGGCTTTAGTAAATAAATTCTCTCTTAGAGGGGGTAATTATAACTGAAAGCAATATAATTATGGTTTTTAAAACTTTATTCTGAATTCTGACACTTAAAAAAATCAGAAAGTGATGAAAGAGATGAGAAAAACACCTCTTCTGTTGTTATTTCATGAATAAATCTGTAGAATGCTCTAAAAAATTAGTATGTCACTTTTAGTTATTTTTTGCCAGCCATGGGGCTTGAACCCAGGGCCTAGCCACTGTCCATGAGCTTTCTTAAGGCTTGTGCTCTACCATGTAAGCCACAGTACCACTGGCATTTTCTCTGTATGTGCTACTGAGGAATCAAACCCAGGGCTTTGTGTATGCTAGGCAAACCCTCTACCACACTCCCACACTGTGGGAGGCCACAGTGCCGACACATTATTTTCTTATATAGCAGGTTGACTATATGATATGTTCAGTGGTAAATACTAGAGACCTACCACGAGGATTTTGGCTTACATTGTTGATTTGATGTTTTATGTGCTGGGATACGGCTACGCAGTTGAGGAGGACTTAAGATTTATTCTCAAGACAAAGCATTCCTTCTGTCTTTACCTCACAAGTGCTGAGCTACAGGCATATAACATCACCTCCAGAAAATTATTATTAATCTTGATCTTGAATTTTATATCCTTGTCTTATGCTTATCAGCATATACTTTTGATATGTCAGTATATTATACACTGATAATTTCAATGATTTATTCCTAATTTGTAGTATATGTAAAGTAAAATTAAAATTTCATCTATGACCAAAGATTATATTACCTATGTTTTTGCTACTCTCTGCTACCAGATTTTAACAATGGGAAATTCTTCTTCACTTTTCACTGGTATTTAGCAAAGGAGAATGTATTCTACATATTTCTATAAATTTTTCCCATGAACAATATGCTAGGAACATTATTTTAGGTTAATAAATATAGTTTCATGTAATTTGAGTACTTGCGTTATAATCTACTCTGTAACTAGAATGAGATTCCCACATGACCACCTTCTGTTACTTAGAGAGTAAGGAAGTAAAGTCTTCTCTCTCTTTCTAACCAATGCCCTCTTTGGTTTTACCTATGAGCTCCAGTCTTGGCTTTTCAACTTTCATTTCATTTGTAAGTTCAGTTTCTCTTTAGATGCAATGACTTTTCTCACTGCTCGTTTTCTGTCATGGACTTCTGTCTTCCTCCGCCCTGCAGGCATTTCTCAGGCTGCTGTATTCTGATTGTATGAAAAGATGTTAGTGCCTAAAATCATATTATTCATACAAAATTAATATTTCCAGTGAACTATAAACATGCAGTAATTTTTAAAGTGATTCTCTGGACTGACATTATCAGGTTGACCAATCATCCTATTGTCCATCACCATGGAAAACAGATAAAGTTACATTAGCAATAATGCAGATAGTTCAGAGAACTTTCCTCTTGTTTTAATTTCATTCTATTTGTGTTGATGCTGGCCTTGAATTCAGGATTTGTGTCCCATTGATGCTTTAGCACTCAATCTCTTGATTCACAGATCCATCAATGGCTTTGGAGTGACATATTTGGATATGTTTCTTACAGATAGCTTCTCGAGATAGTTTTGAACCTGTTCTTCAGACCTCAGCCTCCTGATTAGTTCAAATATGACCAACCCTTCCCTTTTAATTAGCAATCACTGACATATTGCTTCAGGGACATGAGTAGGTGATTCCAGATGAGTTCTGCCTCATTCCTGTGTTATCATATATGCAAGAGTAACTTACATATATGATACCTGACCTATGTTTTATTCTACTCCATCATTCTCTCCATATATGATGAAAATTCATCCTCAATATTATTTATATTTGATTGGCAACTCATGTACACTGTCTATACCATATTGTCAGTTCTCAAGTCTGTGCAAAAATGAATTTATTCAATAACACATAAATTATGTTCTACAAAGTGCACTTTAGTTTTTTTATTTTATTTATTTATTTATTTATTTATTTATTTATTTATTTATTTTTTGCCAGTCCTTGGCTTGAGCTCAGGGCCTGAGCACTATCCTTTCTCAAGGCTAGAAGCTCTACCACTTGAGCCTCAGCACCATTTCTGGCTTTTTTCTATGTATGTGGTACGGAGGAATTGAATCTGGGTCTTCGTGCATGCTAGGCACACACTCTACCACTAGGCCAAACTCCCTGCCACTTTTTTTATTTTAAAAATATTTTATTGTAATTAATAGAAGGGTTACATTAATTCACCAGATAGAAGGTGCATTACTTTACAAACATTAATACCCTTTCTCATGTCTTGGTCCCCAGTTTCCTCCCCCACTCCCCTCATCTTCCCCCCCCCAGTGCACTTTACTTTTATAAGAGTACAATCAAATTGTAAAATGACCAAAGAAAGCACAGGTTAATAAATACATTTTTGTCAGACATTTACCATTTAATGATTTAAAAACATTTTTAGTTTTATTCTTTTTTTTTTTTTTTTTTTTGCCAGTCCTGGGCCTGAGCACTGTCCTTGGGCTTTCTCAAGGCTAGAACTCTACCACTTGAGCCTCAGCACCACTTCTGGATTTTTTTCTATGTATGTGGTACCGAGGAATCGAACCCGGGTCTTCATGCACGCTAGGCAAGCACTTTAACCATTAGGCCAAACTCCCGGCCCTTAGTTTTATTCTTAACTCATTAAATTGTGGAAAATTTTGAGAGACAAATACTGCATGTCCTTCCTGATATGTGATTTAAAATGCAACAATATATGACAAGTTACACAGGATTATATATGCCCATACACTGTGAGACCAAAAGGGGAGAGTCTTGGGAGAAGAGCACCAGATTATAATATCCAAGCACCTGTTCGTGTGTATATAAAATACATACTTCAAAGTATATATATTATATATGTATATAATATACATATTCCAAAGATAAGGAGATTAAAGATCGTTTAATTTGTCTTATTTTTAGATGACTGTATTCTTTACCACATATAGGGTGAGGGAAGGTGACGGGGAAAGAAAGTGGGTGAAAATTAGCTGCATCAGGACATATCAACAGCAACTGGGCATTGATGAAAGTGAACCAAGCAACTTATGGGCAAAAAATGGGAGAGAGGGAATGAGAGAGAAAGAAAGAACAAATGATACTAAGCAAAAGGAAAGAAATGTACTTGTCACCTGACGTATGTAGATAACTCCACTGTATATATAACCTTCAAAGCAGAAATAAAAGATAAAAGAACATTATGAGCCTCTGGCTCTCTGATGAGACTACAAAAGTCAGCAAATGTAGTTACAAAAGTAGAGCTACTTCTGCATAGAGTGACTGCAGGAAACCTTGAACCCGGACAAATATTTGCATTTTTTGTTGCCACTTCTTGTAGGACAATTGAAAACTTGTGGAAAACTCTGGTGGCCACAGTTGTGTGAATGAAGCCAAGAAAGATACACCTATCCAGCTAAAGCAGGATCCACTATTGCCCCCAACTAAACTGTACAGAGTTAAATGAGACAGGGCTTCAGGGAGCAGCTCTTATCATGAATCCACTCATTCTGCCTAGATCACAAGATTCTGGACACACCTTTCATTATTTCAAGTTTCTTTTTGCCCAATGGAATAGAATAATTGGGGCCACATCCATTTTCCATGCTACTTAGTAGCATGGTATTCCCTCTTTTGGCTTATACCACTACCAGGTAAAGTTGGCTGAGGGATGAGTGAGAATTTAGATGATTTTGGAGATACAGTAGGAAATTCACATAGTTGTTAGTGATTGTGAGAATAAGGTGATTTCAGCCTGAGAATGTGGCACCTGTCATCCTCGTTCCAGCCCTGGGATGTCTGAACAAATGATATTGAAAAAACATCTATCTGCAGCAAAGAAATTACTGCAAGAATACCAGCAGAAGAATTGTCCTAATGGACCTGCAAAATTCAAGAAAAAAAGAAAACTAAAGAGGTAACCCCAAGTCAAACACCACTAGGGACTATAATTCAACTGAGGGTACAGCCAAAGGCCACAATGACCAGGAGCCTCCCCTGCCTTTGCGCACAGTCAGAGGTGCCAGGGTCACGAATGTCACAGGTCCCAATAACACTAAGGATCTACCTAAACCCACTGCTTGCCCTGGAGTCCAGCAAGAGAGGAAACCAACAGCTCTTCTGTGTGATCAAACAACTGAAACAGGAAAAGAAAGATCTGATAAGATAGTGCATGCACAGGAAACAATGAAAACAGAGCTGAAAATCCCCAAGGCATTGATACAGATGTTAGTTTCAGCAGAATGTGATTTACAGTCTATCCTGGCCCATGTGCAATAGGTAGCCAATGAAGAAAAATGGGAATATGGAGCTCTTGCTAGCCACCGGCAGGTTTCACGGCAGTGCATTGAAGAGTGAGAGAGGATATTGTCTGCAGTCATCACCACATAGAATGAGACTGAAAAGAAGAAACTACAGCTCATCAAAGACTTGAATGATGTGATACTTCAGCTCCTGGAAAAGATCAGAAGCTATAAGGACCTGGAGGAAGTGAACACAGTTTCAGGAGAAGCTGGAAGTGCTCTAGACACAGAAGACCAACAAGAAGATCAGAATTCACAAGTTTCAACAAGTACTAGTGGAGTGGGCAGTGCTGAAAAAACAACTAGACAGCATGAAAAGGCGGTGACTGCATTAAAGTTGAAGAGAAAGGACTTTGAGAGGATCTGAGGATGTACCTGCCCCATCTGCAGGAGCAGTTGAGGCAAGTGTAGGTGCAGACCAAGTTGGAGGACCAGATTGGTGCCTGCAAAGTTACAGGACACTCTGAAGTACCTGGAAGCAACCAGACAACAGATGGAGCAACCACAGGCCCAGTAGAGTTTCCTGGCTTTCCCTGGGGAAGGTGGAGTACTGAACAACAAAGAAAGAAAATGGTGACATGGAAACCTGATACGACTGCCCCAGAAGATGTAGACAAGCCACAAACCATGAGGGATTGTTACCTTAAAGCACTATCAGCAATGGAATAAAAAAAAAAGGTAAAAGTGAGCCAGAAGCTGCAGGAGCAGTAGGCTTGCTGCAGGTGCCTGGCTAACCTGGAGCTCCAGGCAGACAAAGCTGGAGCTCCAGGCAGACAAAGCTGGAGTTCCAGGTCCTGTTTCCCAAGAACAGGAACCATGGAGCATCTGGGGACAAGAAGCAGGACACGCAGGTACTCAAGAAGAACAAGAAAATCTGTTTCATATACAAGCTGCCTGACTTACAGAATCAAGTGGATGACCTCCAATATCGATGCAGCCAGCTGTCATTAGTACCAGTGAAGACTCCACAGTTGTGGAATAGGACAGATGGAAGTTCTGGATGAGCTGTAGAATGAAAAAGATGAGTGTTGTCCTACACCTGGCTGTCCCAGTAGCAGATGGAGAAGGGAGAGCTGAAGGAGTTGCTGTTGCTCCTTGCCTGTAAAGGGTTGGACTGCCAGGGCAAGATGCCTGCAGATACTGAGATCCCTGCTGTGAGCACCACTGCAGACTTGTCAGGCCCCATGAAGACTGAATTTAAGGGGGAGCAAAAGGATTTTCAAGAAGTGCAGCTGAAAGACCATGTGGAACCTGCCCAAGTAGAGGTTGGGGTTGCCTTGCCTCTTAGATGCCTCCACCACAGGACAGACATGTCATGCTCCTGATACCCCAAAGAGCTTTCAGGCTTGGACAATGAAGGCTCTGTCCCTTTCTTCTCCAGACTGAGGCAAGTGATGAGCTTGAGATAATGACTATCTGAAGACATGGTAGCCATCCCCTGAAGAAGTAGTCAGCCTAGTGAAATTCTCTCAGGCCTTGATATAATGGGTTCATTGCAGGCCAGATAGGGCAGAAGCTGCTGAGAGGTAGCCCAAATTCTAGGGACATCTAATAGTCCATTGATTGCTAGGGAAGGAGACCGTGGGTGCAAATTCTTCACAAAGAAAGATGCAGAGTGAGGATGCAATTTTCTATTAGCAATATCATCTTAGAGATACTATTTTATAAATTATTTTCTTATTATCATACTCATTAGTTTATTTTGTGATATATTTCCATGCTGATTTATGGAATACTCATAATTTAGATTGAAGGAAAAATTGATTTCCTCAAATGAGTTATTTCTTTGTCTTTATAGGTTGGTGAAGTTGTAATTTGTTTTTCCAGACCTGGGCTTGAGTTCAGCGCCTGAGCACTGTCCTTGGATTTTCTTGAGGATAGAGCTCTAGCACTTGAGCCTCAGCACCACTTCCAGCTTTTTTTCTTCTATGTATGTGGTACCAAGAAATCGAACCCAGGTCTTCGTGCATGCTAGGCAAGCACTCTACCACTAGGCCAAACTCCCAGCCCGAAGTTGTGATGTTTACAATGATACTCTGTACCAGTAACCCTGACAAGAAAGGCATTACACTGAGGTTAAAGAAAAAAGTACAAACAGTAAAAAGAAATGGTTAATAAACCTAAGAGTTGGGAGGCAAAAGAAATAATATTAATAGAACAAATGGAGGTATCTGAAGTGGAAAACATACACCAGAAATGCAGAAATGTAATATAAAATAATATATACTATTATAGAACATCTATAGTAAGAATACAAGCATATCTGTTTTCACTTATGTATTTTTAAATTGAAATGTGTCATACTGTTCACTGAATCTAAAAATTTAATTTTTAAAGTACATTGATTCCTAATAGTTTAATTAATCCCCAAATGAATCTTCAAACTCATCTTTTCCTCAAACTACAAATCCATTGGCATGTTCTAAATGCTTAAGAGCACAGGTTCTAGGACAGAAAAACACAACTGAATCCAAATCTGCCTGGATTACTTAAATAAAATAACTAATCTCTCCTCCTAGTTTATTTGTCTTTAAAAAGAAGATTCATAGATGTACCAGATCAAGATAGATTCTGTGATATTTAAGACTTAACGAAGAACAAGAGAAAAGAACATTGCCATTCACATAGGGAAAAAGTTGGATCCTTGGATCTGCATTTAGCATTTAACACAGTTATGACACAGCTACCTGCACTGCATAAGGATGTTTTAGTCAATGGCAAATAGGATAGCATACTGTCAGTTTTTATAAAGCTGCAGAATTGATATCACCTAGTGACACTGAAACATCATAGCCACTTAACTGCTGTAAAGTAATACATCATTCATGTTGGTGGTAATGCTGTAAAGAAAGGCCTGGTGAGCTGAATAAAAGCAGAGAATTAACACATGGTAATAAATGGCTTAAACACTTTCAAATCTTCAAACTTGTTTTTCTAAACTATCCAAAATCTAATGACCTAAAAATACAATAATTTCAATTTATTTCCACTACTTATTTGCTAACCATCAAAGCTTTTCCAAAGTGGTTTCAAGAACCCAGGATCAGAGCCTAGCCTGGAGTTCACATTGACAAACCCAACAACTGAGAAGGAGAGATTAAGAGGATGATCATTCAAGACAGAGCTATCAAGACACCATCTCAACAAGTCATTTGTGATAGCTGATACCTGTGACACCAGCTATGAAAGAAAAGTCAAAAGAGGTGGACACTCCCTGAGAGAGAAAGAGAACTGCTATCACACTTAGCAATTTTTTTCTGTATTTCTCTTGGTTTTTCTCATATACAGTTAATAATGATTGTATTCATTCAGTTTCTTCAAGAATATTTATTTGTTTTCAAGATGATAGCAAACATATTTAGAAAAAATGCAATGAATTACAATAATTTATCAACAATTTAGTAGAATATGAAATACATAATATATAACAAAATAATATAACTTTTAAGTATTAGTAGACTTAAGTGAAGGAGGTATTATTCCAGAATGATTATGGGAACTATTTTTTATGATTTATAATGTTAAGAAAAATTAGCTTAAAGATACAATTTAACTGCAGCTTATGTTGAAGTACTGAGATAAAATTATGTTTCGAGTAGACTATACATAAGAAATGTTTTAGTAATTTATCAAAAATCACCTGAATACTCAGTCTAAGCTTACACTTTTACTAAAGTCTTAACTATACCAAAACTTTTATGATGATATGATTGTGGTAAAGAGCCAACCTAGCATCATTCTATTTGTCTCCAGAGATAAGTTACGTTTGACTCATCAGAGTGTCAGAGCAACAATAGTGTTTACATAGTTTATATTAAGGGGAGAGCATGAAAGAATGGAAATAACGTATTTTCTACGGAAAGAATAGGGAATGGTGTCTTCCTCAGTTAAATGTTTATAACATTCAAATTTTGATGGATTAATTTAATAAATATAGAATATTTTAAAAGTATAACATTTGTTATATGTTTTCTCTGTGGTTGCCCGAAGAAGGTATTTTATTTACTAGATCTGCCAGGCATTTCTAACACCATGATCTTTAAGAAAAATCCTAATCTCTAATTCAAAACTTTGCAATTAGAAATAAGAATTTATGGAATATTGTAACTTTTTGTCTTTTTTCTGGAGGCATAAGTGGCATTTGTTTAAGAAAAATAAATGTGGCCAATTAAACTGTGGCATATACCTGTCATTTCAGCCTTTCAGGGATCTGTTATGTCTTCCATTTGGCTGGAAGAGATAATTTCATGAGACTTCATCTGTTCTTAATCTGCCGACATATGAGGGTAAGGTCACAAAGCTAACTTTTGCAACAAAATCTTTCAGTCTCTTCTCTCCAATTAATCATCTAAAATCTGACTTAAGAGATAGAACAATAGCCTTCCCCAATAATGCTGAGGGCTCTGAGTTCAAGCCCTAGGGCAGGCACAGACAGACATACAAACACACACACACACACACACACACACACACACACACACACACACACACACACACACAGGGCTGTAGGGCTAGAGGTGTCACCCAAGTTGTAGAGTCCCAGCCTTAAGCAAGTAAGACTAACAAGGATGAGATCTGAATTTCAAACTCCCCTATTGCTGGGGAAAAAAGAAAAAGATTGCTGCATTTATTCAATTTGCTTTCAGTGATAGCCATATGTAGTTTTACAAATGTTGTAGACATTAATGTGAAGGCAATTGGGGTTGATGCATTTAAGGGGGGCCTAGAGTGGAACACCTGAATTCTGAATTTCAGTTGTATATTTGGCTGTAGGTAGGAACAAGTGAACATCTCAGATACCTGGTGCCAGTTCTCAATGAGAGACATTTCAAAATATGCCAAGCAAACAAATCTGATGCTACACTGCATATAACTGAGAAAATTACTGGACTGACAAAAGGTGAATGATGACAAAAAATACAACTGAACAGGAGAGAGAGAGAGATGGAGAGTTAAATGATCTTGCTGTTCCTATGAGAACTTGTTTGAAAGACTGCCAGATGACTCTTCATGCTTTTTATTTCACTGTGTGGAATCAATGACAGTCTACTGTGGTTGAAATCATGGCCCATAGGTGGTCCAGGAACACTCAGATCGAGAAAAGTGATAGAATTGTTTGGGAGACAATGACAAGAGAATAGAATTACTATAAAAGTGTGTTTCATAGTATTTGGCTCTTAAGTTTAATAATCAGTGACGATTTTCATTGACCAAAATATGAGGAGAGAGGAAGACCTATATAATTCCTCCCAAGAACCCAATGATAAATTTTCATGATGTATAAGACAGTTTAGGTAGGGTAATAATTTAATGAAATGTGATATAATGAATCTAAAAGCAATATTTAGGATGTGTGTTAATTTTGGAAGGGTAACTAATGCTGACAAGAATATAAACCAAAGATACTAAGTGAAATAACACATACTAGCTTTCAAGTAAAGATTCTTTTTTATCAAGAGTGTTGTTTATGGACAAGGACTTGCAGAATTTGAGAAAGTTTTTTTGAATTGTTCCTGCTGATTTTAATGATGCACTATGATATAAAATGTGGTAGCAGTGGCATTATATGACAGGAAAGTAAGGACATTCTTACCTCAACCTTTGACATTACATCGATTTAGAAAATGTTTAGAGAAATTCTGCTGCACAGGTTGACATGAATATCACAGGTCAAGAGCAACTAAACCCAGTGGCATAGAACAAAGGACCAGAAAACTTCAGATTATTGACTGAACTCTAAAGATATATATAAAATATGAAAAAAGTTTATTTTCTCTGTGATGTTTAAAGAAAGCATGCATACATTAATAAATACATCAGTACAATTTTAAGGTAAATTAATATTTTATGCTTATGGAAATTTAAGCTTCTTCATTATGAAAGTTCTATGATTATGCATAGTCTACTGTTTCTAGTTTTAGAAATGTATGGATATAATGTAAAGGCAAAAATGATTTATGAAGAAAGATTCCTTTTACTATATCAAATAAAGACCAAACCTTCTCTTCAAACAAATATCTATCACTGTATTTAATGTGGTACCAGATGAAAATGAGAATGATGATCAGTACATTCCTCATAGGTCTGATCAGACTGAATATAAATGTGCAAGAGGGTATATATATATATATATATATGTATATATATGAGTATGAGAGAATCCGGAAATAGTTAAATTAAACTGTTTCAAACAGAGCTAAAATTAAAGGAAAATTAAGGTGAAACATACATTTCCTGGTTCTAAGTTCAATTTATATAATTTGAAGCATAGTTTGAACAAAAACATTGATAACTTTGTCAACAAATCTACCATTACAGAAAGACAAAAAATAATTCACATTTTTCATAAAACAGAGAATAACCTATTATGGGTACAGATTCTGTTTTTCACTAAATTGAAATCAGTATTCTTTCTCTTTTTGCTTGACATTCATCTTTGATCGGTCTTTAATCAATATACCAGATTTTTTTTGTACTTTGGTTGAAACATGGAGCCTGGAATTGCTATGCAGTGGATCTACCAATTGAGCCTTTCTGCAACTCATGTGCTTTATTAAATTTTCAGATAGTGTTTTGAATATAGGATTGTAAATTCTGGCCTTTACTGACATTGAACAGTGATATTCCTATTTGCATATACCAAATATCTAAGATTATAAGCATGAAACATTCTGCCTGTCTGATCTGGAGACTAGTTTTGGCAAGAATATCACTTAATTAGTTCAACAAGAAGCTACTCACTAGTGATCTCTGATCCTTGATCCTCTAGCGGACATCTTGATAAATTAGCTAAGCAATTCTTCCTCCATTCCTAATATCTCTAAGTCATTTTACATCTATTCTCTTCCTCCTACTCATTAGATTAGCTCTCCAAATTTATTGTATACATAGCTAGTCATTTTCCTGTATTATGATTATCTTGGTTCTAGTGTACCTTTTCTGAATTTTAAATTATCATACTGTTTTAGCTAGCATGTGTCAGAATTAATTTTTGAAGTCTTACATGAAGTTCTTTCATCATATAGTACATTCTCATTGAAATAGGTAAAAGAAATTATGTTGTAAATTGATAAGTTCAATGGGAATATTCAAGTTCTACCATAGTGATGAAGATTGCCCCGGGAAGGGAGTTTTCTACTCAAAAAAGATTTTCCATTATATAAGGGGATGACCTATGAAAAGGACATCTCAGATTAGAGAATAAACGTCAAAAGCCAGGGAGAGATAACTTAGAAATAATATTAGACAAATGTCAACATTCTGTTGAAATAAATGAAGTGAGGAGGAAGCCAATGGATGAAGATTCAAATACAAAAGCACTCTGACGTTTTCTCTGGTGAGTCTGGTGGGTCTGCGTATAAGTTAGCTCCAAAAGAGAATAAATGAACACAGCAGCAGCTCACTACCAAGAAGGAGAATAGATCATGCATATTGCAAAAGACAATAGCTAAAACTGAATGTATCAAATGACATTACTTCGAATCATGTAAGAGAACGTTTACACTTAAAAATATGTGAGCACTTCCAGAATTTTCTTCAATGTATTATATCTTTTTGCTTGGTATTAGTTTCTTCGCATCTATAATCCTAAGAAGGTCGAGATCTGGAGGATGCTAGCTGAAAGCCATCCTTGCAAAAAAAGTGTGAGCAACTTCACTGTGAAAACAGGCAACATAGCTCGATGTTGAAGGATCATTCCTGTCATTCTAGCTAATCAAGACGCTGGATCTGAGGATTGCTGTTCAAAGCAAGACTAGGCAGAAAAGGTTGTGAGAATCTAACCTTTAATTAACCACCCAAAAATCATTATTGGAGCTGTGATTCAAGCAGTAGGTACTAGCCAAGCATGGTGACTTATCTCTCTAATCCTAGCTACTCAGGAAGCTTGATATCTGAGGATCAAGGTTCAAAGCCAATCCAGAGACTAAAGACTGTGAGACTCATCTCCAATTGTCCACCAGAAAACCGGAAGTGGTACTGTGGCTCAAGTGGTAGAGTTTTAATCTTGATTTGAAGAACTCAGGGACAGTGCCCAAGCCTAGAGTTCAAGCCCCATGATCCACAAAAAGAAAAAAAAGAGGTAGGTGCTAGCCTTGAGCACAAAAGCTTAAGAACAGGGCTCGGGCCCTGAGTTCAAGTCCCATGAGCTACACAAACTTTCCTTCATGAGTTTCACAAACTTTCCTTCATGAGTTTCACAAACTTCCCTTCCAGGTCTGGCTTGGAACTCTGATTGTCAGGTCTTATCCTCCTGAGTAGCTAGAATTAAAAGCAGGAGGCACCAGCCCCACTCCCTTAACTATTTTAATATGACCTTTGAAGTGGATTATTCTGTGCCATGTCTTAAGTGTTTGTATTTCAGTATCTCCTTTTGCTTATAACATTCAAACATTTAACTCAAATCCCTGAAGCAAATGTGTTGCATTGAATAATTTTTAGTATGAATTATAATCCATCAAATATTTAGCACATCTACATAATATATCTTCATGAATGCAGCACAACCTTGAGTACTTGTGATTTTTAGCTATTCCTTACAATTCTCAAGAGATAGATTCTCTAAGCAATAAATTGACTAGAGAAGAATAAAAGTAAATTTACATACAGAAATCTACAGCAGAGAAAAATGTCTTCATGATATGTTAAATGCTTCTGTTTTATGTTCTGGGTCCTTGGTAATTTACTTTTCCTTTTCTCTATCTTCCTTCCTGCTCTTATGCCATACTTACACTAAGCAATCTTTCTATCAACCAATGCAGTTCTTTCGAAGGCATGTCTACTTTGCACTTATGTTCTTGTAACTGTTTTTTTGCCTGTAAAACACACACACACACACACACACACACACACACACGCACGAGCGCACGCACATATACATGCACAACACATGCTCATGCATATATATTTTCAATTGTATAAAAATCATATACATGACTAGGAACTATCCAAAACTTAAGCACGTGTAGTTGTTGACCATATCTTAGAGAATAAGTACCAGATATCATTTTACAGTATTGGAGAGTCATACTGAATTTATATTAAAACCAGAATCCTGAAATGTACAAAAGGAAGTTCTGTTTCCTCTAGAAGAATTGATCAGCCATATGCAAAATACGCTTAGATAATGGGAATCTGTTTCTCAGTTGGAGAAACCAGGAAATCCAGTATCAAGTTTCCATATAATTTCATTTACAGTAACAATCTTTCTAGTTTACAAACAAAAGTTGCTGAGAGAGAGAGAGAGAGAGAGAGAGAGAGAGAGAGAGAGAGAGAGAGAGAGAGAGAGAGAGAGAGAGAGAGAGAGAGATTAGTTTGGAATACAGCTTACTGGTGGACTGCTTGCCTAGCATGCATAAAGCCCTGGGTTTGATTACTTAGTCCAACATAAACAACAACAACAAAAAAGCCAGAAGTGGCACTGTGGCTCAAGTGGTAAAGAGCTGGCCTTTGTTAAAATAAGCTCTGGAGACAATATTCAAGCCTAAATTTACGCCCTAGGATTGGAACCAAAAAAAATTAGGTTGGAGTCTTAATCCTTTTTAAAGGCCACTTTCCTCCCCTGGATTCACTGTCAAGGTCTCTTTAAACTCAATTACCTCCCTAGTACTTACTTCTGATTTTCATCATATTGAGAATTAACACTTTATCATATATAATTGTAGGGATTTGAGGAGGACAGAAATATTAAATCCAAATTATCAACTAACAATGACTTTAACACTACTGAGGTCTTTGCCCAGGGAGCTAGTTACTGCATGTGAGAAACTGATAGATCATATTGTAAACACAAGAAATATAATCTTTTTCAAGTTTCATAATTTAAAATTGTGGTTTTATAATTGCAAATTAGACATTGTGGTGATACAATGTCCTTATAAGAAAAAAGCATGTTAAGTTCAGTCTCCACTCCTTGCATTAACTTTTCTCTCCAAATTTAGATGTTGAAATTCTAAGTAACTTTAATAGTTTAGGATGGCACTGCCCTTAGGAAAGGGCCATTAGAAGTATTATTAAAATTAAGTGAGATAAATGGATAGATACTGATTCGGTGTAATTTATCTTTTTAGAACTAGAGAGCAAATAAGAGACATACATGTATTATCTCATTATACTTAGATGAGGGTAGAGAAGCGATATACGTTATAGATAGGGGAAGAAAACAAGAAAAGATAGTCATAGAAGCCTATGAAGAAACTAAAGCTACCGACAACTTGATCTCATATTTCTGTGTCAATAACTATGGATTCTTAATTTCTGTTGATTAAGGTACTCAGTCTGAGGCAGTTTTTATGGCACTATTTGAATCTAGCATACTTTGTGATTCACACATAATGTTATTTACTGTGACAACCTAATTAAATGTGAAACACTACATAAGATTTTCATGAAGAAGATGTATCTATCCCACGCCTCTATCATTCGTTGGAACAGGGGTAATTCTTCTTGAGCATATATGGATTTTCTAAATGACATGAATTTTGCTGGTTTCTCTCCAAGGAAAGTTGCATCTATTCCTTCCATCTTTCTTTCGTTCCTTTGTTTCTCCTTCCTTCTTTCCTTTCTTAGCACTAGTATATGTAATCTTGCATACCTGAATCTCATTAACTTTTTTCCAGATACTGGTTTAAGAATCCCTGGCTAGAAGAGACATTCCTGGTGGTTTACCCTGAGATAAGCATGGAAGAGCAGGGTCAAAAGGAACCACAACAGTGTTTTCTTTTAGGGAGGCCTGAAAGCTCTGAATAGCTTGAGCCCAAAAGATACTGAAGCAATAGTCATTCTTCTGATGCTTACGTATTTTGTAAAAAGGAATTCAAGATAAGGACATGATTCCACATTCTTTTTATTATGTTCATTTCCTGAATGCCAGTTATTTAACTCATTTTATGTTTGATGAGTTTTATAAGTGTTGGTCAATTTATCTGCAGGAAACTGATGTTTCCCTATGGTCTCAGAAAACACATTCTGTTTGTTTGTAAGTATATATTGCTGACAGCATAATGCTAAAATCAATCAGAGCTAACCCCATCAGGGTTTGTTGCTGAAGTATGAATGTCCATGAGAGCTGCACTAATGGCAATAACAATATGTTATTTTCTTATATAACAACAATAAAATTCTACTTAGTACAATATTATACAAGCTGCCTTAGTTTTTAGTCTCTTCTGCAACATACTCCATACCACTGTTCATTTCTAAGTCTAAGTTACAGGCTATTGCAAATATTCATGGAAATTAATCACACACAACTCTGCCAGATAGACCTTCCCTTTGTAATCATGTAAACAAAATAGAACAGATATTTCTCGATCATTTAATAATTGAGTGTAATTGCTTAAACGTTTGTAAGAGCACTTCTGTGTTCACTTAAAGAGTAGAGCATAAATCAGACTATGTGCCCTCAATAAGGACTATTTTCTGAGATTATCAAAAGGAGTTGAGAGGAAAAATATGTGACAAACCTTTCTTGAAAAAATACTTTTGTTAAAATTGTCTCACTACAAAGACAGAAACTCTATTAACTGTCTCATCTTTAGCATGTGGAAGATTATCCCACACTTAATAGAAATTCAATAAACATCTGTTGAATAAATACAGGAAATTGAATCTAATTAACTTCCTAAGCCTGAATTTAACACAATTCAGACTTCTTAGCACAAAACATAGCAGTAGAACTAGAGAAGTATTTGTTCAATCTTTTTGCCTTTGATTTGTGTAAAAGATGATTAAATAATGGACTTAATAGGATATGTTCTGGAATGTCTTGGCTAGTGGTGGGGATGTAGAAGGAAAATCTTAGATTGGGGCTCCACAGGAAACTTACTACACCTTCATGTTAGTGAGATGGTGCTAATGCCTACTTTGCACACATTTCTGAAAGGAAAATAAAAAGAGATAATAGCTTATCTCTGCTCTCAAGGAGGCAGATTTCCAGTTGGAGAAAAGTGAGTCATGCAAGAAATAGTACTGAATGTTATAAAACAATATCATGTAGAAAGCTAGGCTCTTTAATGAAGTGACTATATGAAAACAGAACAGAAAACTTTCTCATTTTCCAAGCAGAATAGCAAGGACTTTCATAAACTAGAGGTAGAAAACTGACCATCTGAAGGAAAGACTGTAGGATTGTTTTGATTTGTTTATAGAACACTTATCAAAGAAAGGGTTAATATTCAACTACTAAAAATTTTAGCATCAATTTATTTATGTTGTTTCTCCCAGAAATAATTTCAGAAAACTTGGTCTCATGGGACCAGCTCTTCCTATGTGATAACTAATGGTAGTTCCAAATTCTCAGAATGATTTATGCACTGGTTCAAGCATACCCAGAGAAAAAATTATGTGACCCTATTTGAAAAAAAAAGAAAATGTCTAAAACCAAATTTGTTGGGGCATGGCTAAAGTAGCATAGCTTAAGCATGAATCCCTGTATTTAATCCCTAAATATTTCGAGAAAAATAGAGTGTTGATTTGGAATTGCAAGTAAAGGCAGTGCTTTATAAACAATGTACAGCTTCAAACACAAGTTCCCTATAGAACAAAGATGTTTCAATATGACCTTCCATGCCCCCCCCAAAAAAAACAATATACAAGAAAGCAAGATGACTAATGGCTCTCACCTGTGATAAATTCTAATGCTTTCACATCATTACACTGTGTGATTTGTTTTTGTTTCTTTCCTTGAGAATATTTACGTTTCTTACTCCTGTGCTATTTCACAGGCAGTGTCTGCAAATTCAAGTGTTTATGTTTTTCTTTCTAATGTGAAGGTCAGGGATTCCTCAACTTTCCTAATTCAGGGCAAGCAGAGTAGGAAGACAGGTTCTTAAAAGTACTGTGGGCTTTGTAGAGCAGCATTTTAAAGTGATATGTAAGAAGAGACCAGAATTAGAGCTATCTTCAATCCAGAGGGTTTTTTTTGTGTGTGGCTCTGATTGTTACTAGTATTTGAGTAGCTTATAATTCCATTTTTGCTATCAAAGGGAAAACTCATTTCCTACACTGTAAATTTTAGTTTTGACATTGTTAAAACTCTAAATGGTTTACAATTGAACCTAGAGGAACAATGGAAGTTGGAGGAATAGTTCTTGGTGTTTTTAAATTTCTAATACTTGCACAGCTTACTTTCATTCTCGATTCACTGTCTATTAATTTCATATATTAATTTTTATTTCTTTGTTCTCATAGTTATGGGAAATTACTGAAATTGAGTCATTTGTCAAAAGGAATGAGAAGAGGCTAGGCTTCTTTTGTATTTTGTCAATCCACCAATATTATCTACTTCTTGTAACACCTACTTTTCCTCTCAAAGTTGTGTATTATTTTTTCTGGTAAGAGAGATATTTTTAATTTCAGGTAAAAAAGGTCATGATATGGTTACTTATACTAGGAATGGTATAATTCAAATTATTTTTAATTTTTATATTAAACTGTTGTTGACTAGCAACTCCTTTGTACAATTACTTGAAGATAAAAATATTAAAAAAAGAAATTTCAGGCTAAATCAATATTCATTTTATTGAATGAAAGTGAGGATACTAGCAGTGATGTTTTTCCAGTTTGGGAGATTCACAGGCAGCCATTCCAGTTGAGTTGATGCAGAATATTTCCTTTTCCTTTTCAAGGTTACAATGTATTAATGTACAACTTCAAACTCAGTTTTTCTATAGAGAGCACATTGCTCCAAATCTTCTACTGGTTTTCAATTATTCAGTCAAGCTAGTTAATCAAAGTTATAATCCTAGATGTTGAAACAGAGAATTTAATTATCCTCACTATGAACAGGTCATGATGCAGGGAATATAAGACAACTAGACAGAAAATTAAAAGCAGTATGATAGCAGCAAAACAAACATTAAAGGTACATGAAGAGAGGACACATGATTTAAACTTGAGGTTGAATAAGATTTGTTGGAGTGGCAAATGTATTATTATGGTTTAGAATGTTAACAAATGTGAAATGTGAATGTATTGCATTTCAATTTCATTCATAAGGAAAATGTGACCACTAGTATTGATGAAGATGAAGCAGAAAGATTACCTGATAAAGTCTGTGTTTGGGGTTAGCTTTTGGTAAATTTATGTGTGGAAGGACCTATGGAGAGTGGAGGCTGATAGAAGCAAAAATTATAATGTCAATATTAAGTCATCCTGAGGAATTAAGCAGAAATGTCTACCAGATTATTTAATCATGTTTGTAACTCAAGAAAAGTGATTACAGTTTTATAAAGGTAGTATTTATAAGACAACTCATTGGTTCACAGAAGGAAAAGAAAAAGAGAATAAGCAGAAATTTGTTTTCTCCTTGAGACAGATGCAAAAGCTGGAGGGTATGTCCCAGTAGCCCCAAAAGATAGAATAGTGAATGAATAAGACAAAAGAAGAGAGCTATTACATTACATAATAAAGTTTAAACCAGCAGTCAAGATTTTCAAAGTTGTGGGTTTTTATGAAGTAAAGGAAGACAAGTACTTTTGCTCTGCTTGAAAATAACAGAAAATGGCAGTCGACACAAAATGCTTGCTTTGACTGGGGAGTTTGATTACAAATAGTGTGAGGAATGGTGGCATGGAAGGGAGGAAAATACTAGAATAAAGAGGAATCACATAGAACCCCTACATTTTATTGGATGGCATCTTTATGTAAGAGTGAAAAGGTCTTCATGTTCTGGCAAATCTTCCTGTAGCTGCTACTAGATTTCTAAGTTTGCCTGCAATTTTTACAGACTAAGTGATTTGAACATTGATATTCACCATCTCTCAATTCTTGAAGATTGAAGGCAGCCTTCAAATTTGTCACTATCTGTGGAATATATTGAAGAGAATACTCCAGGTCTCACTCTCTTCAGTCTTTGGAGGTTTATAGGATTTTGGTAACAGACCTTAGACTGGAGAATATTTAGTGTCCCCTCACATGATCTTCTATCTGTGTGAACTTCAGCATTCAGTTTCTTTCTTTTATAAGGACATGTGTCCAACTGCAATAAGACCAGCCTTTTACTATATTACTTCATCTTAACAACTTACATCTACAATGACCTTGTACTAGAAATAAGGTACAAGACATGAGGACTAAAACATGATATGGATAACCCCAAATCTGAATGTCTTGATGCTGTCAAGCCATTTCTATAACTAATTTCTACTCATTGCTTTAATCATTACACCTCCCTATAGAGGTAAAGTTAGTTTATTAATCTGAATTAATCACATGCATGACTCAATTTTAGAGCTTTGCTTCCCTTTACCAGCTAGTCAGATTGATGATTGTCTGGACTTATAATAGTATCCTCCTATGAAAATGGCATTATTACTTTTATTAGTTTTATCCATGGCTGGTGTATCGATTGCAGCTTCATTTCATTACTTGGCCAACACTTGTGAGTCATATTGCATAGAGAAGAAAATAAACACTGATAGTTTTCTAATGCTACAAACTTGTCTTTTTTTTCCTTCTCAGTACTCTAAAAATTGTACATTCTCTGTTTTCTAAATTTTATGGTCAAATGCTCACTGCAGGCATCTTCCATTAAAAGTACAATTTATTGCATCAGAGACATGAGTTCTGATGTTTCATTGCACAATAGAATGATTATAAAACAATGTTAATATATTCTATTTTCCAATAATGATAGCAGAAATTAGTTTGAAATTTATCATCAAATTTACAACATAGAGAAAACACAAATGAAGGAATTGTTATGCTTAGCCTCATTTGAACATTATACAATATACGTGCATATTGTGACACTACTGCACCATTCATATACATTGATTAAATATAAAATGACAACAATAATATGTACTGATTAAACATACAAAATTTGGAACTATTATAATATTCTACATCTCCCATTATACATATTTTGTCCATTTGAAGTATATTTTTATTCAAGTTGACCTCATTGACTCAGTTGTTCTTAATTATATTAAATAATTCATCAAATATTTATTAGATCTCAGATTCTGTGGCCATTTCTCATTGCTTGGCTGTTTTGGAGGTATTCTCTAGTTTATGAGTCTAGAATTAACTCATATATTTGCTTTCTATCCCTTGGGATCTCACAAAAACCCACATGGATTACCTAGGACTGATGAGCCTCCTGAGATTTTTTTCAGTCTAATGAGATAGATTTCAAATTGTGTTAAGAATTATTTCTGGGACGAAATAGAGCCATTTCTACAAGTAGCAGGACCAGGAGTGAAGGAAGTGCCTTTGAGTCCAATTCTGTTAGTGTCAATGTCCATTCTGTCAGTGTCATGTTCCATTGTGTGTGCGGTTGGAATCAGGTAAATTCAGCTTCGTTTCTGGCTGTTTACCTTATCTTCATTGATACCTTAATTGTTCATTTTTCCCAGAAATGCCAACTACATTATACAAAATCAGAATTAGAAGATTTCATTCTTGCTTAAATTACAATCCATCTTTGTTGCTAGTAAATCAATACTAGGATTGGTGTGTAGTGTATATAATAGAATTCACATGTGCCAAACATTATATTAAGTACTAAGCAAACAAAGTAAGGACAAAAGTTCATGTAGGTACTAATATTCAGATTCATTAACATTCTGTCATCAAAGAAACTAGCTTGTTGAGTATATAGCCTAGAAAGTTTAACTGCTTCTGCCTAGCGTGATCAAGAGATATTCACATTACTTTGGGGCTGACAATATTCTGCAGGGCTTGAGAGGAACCTGGACATGTCATTAAACAACCTAGCTACCACATCAGAGATTATGAAAATGGAAGTGATGTCTGAGAACCATTGATTTGTTTGATAGAACTCAAGCTGACACTTACAGCTCAGGTTGTTATAGATTGATGGTTAATGAAGTTGAGAATCCTCTTACTTTCTTGCTTATTTTTGTTCCGCAATGTGTCACAGTTATAGAACAATTGAAGTCTGGTATTTGTATTAGTCAGGCCTGGCATAGTAGCAGTTCCCTGTGTGGGAGATATCTTACCTGAATTTTTATGCTACATTACTGGTATTCAAATACCTTTGATTTGATCACTGTAAGTGTAATGTACATTTATTTCAATCATGATAAGAGAAAATCCAACTTAGCCACTCTTCATCTCACAGTTGACATAATAAACTGTATCAAGATACTCTTGAATAGCCAGACACAGTATTTATACTAAAGTTTGAGAAGGTACATTCAAACATATTCAGTTACACTGACAAATGATAAATGGATCTCCTCTCTTAATCTTCAAATTTTCGGCATTACCTTTTGGCTGTTACAGTAAAAGTATGGATTTTTTCAGGGAAATTCTATTTCAAGGAGTTCATGCATGGATTTGGAAGTAGTACTGAATTCATCAATGGTAATATTTTGTCTTTTATTTTCAAGAAGAATTCTCCTTAGGCAGTACTTACACTAGGATGAGTTTGTGTCCCTTAGAATGTTCAGTTTTTTTGTCTCTTCTAGATCATTAGTTTTATTACATTGTGGGGATGTGGTATGGATATGCTTAGTGGCTGGGATTTTTAAGCTGATTAAATCACTGTTATTTGAGTAGATTATTACTGTGCCAAAGTTTCCATCAGGCATGTTTTCCATAAGTATTGCCTTCCTTAAAGATTGTAGCATGATTGATCCATGTGATTATTGTTTGAGAGAGTCAGCTAGCTCTAGTTTAATTAAATTCAAATTCTATTCCTTTATTATTTCTAGTGTTTTCCTTTTGTCTATCACCTTCATCATTTGAAACTTAAATTGTAAGCCATAACTAAAGCATCATTTATGAAAATTAACATAATAAAATTGACTGTGTCCGTAACAATCCTTCCTTCTGAATGTTTGGTTTTTACTTCCTGGAGCATAACTCTTCTATTTAAAACAGTAGTACAGGGCAAGAAAGTGTACATATCTCTGAACATTGACGGAAAATGTCCATATTTGACTTTCAGCTTCAGTGAGATTTCAAAATTATATAGTGGACCTGTTATGTCTAGTATGTGTGATGCTCTGATCCTATAATGTTGCACATTTATCCTAAACATGAATTTAGCAACATCATTGGAGATCAAATACACACCTAACCCAACCTAGCCTTTTTTTCTCTTGAAATCCAACCTATAGTTCCTAACTTAAAAGGCAAGTTCCTTAAAAGGCAAGATTTGAGAATATCCTGAAGTTTCTCTCATTTTGGGGCATCAGTCCATTACCAAAATTCTTTTGCCATTTCCAAAATCTCTCTTAAGTAAACCCCATTCATTTTACTCCAGTGTTATTGTGCCTGAAACCATGTAGTCTTCTCTCCTCTTTCATCTCCTTCAAGTTGTAACCAGAGACCTACCGAGTACATCCATTTTCCCTCTGTCATGTAATCTTCATGTCCTGAAGAACAACTCTCTTTCCAAATGCTTGCACAGCTTCCACTGATCTTTCTGTTTGTCCTGCATGCTTTGTGGCATGTAATATTGACCTGGTTACTTCACAAAATTTAATCATCACTTTCTCAAAATGAGTCAGCATAAATTCCCTTTGTTTGTTTGATTTTGTCCTCCACTTCAGTATCAGATGTTTTGCTACACATCTATGAGATTGAGCTGTGAACAGCTTCATTGAGAAGAGTTAACTGAGTATATTAGTTGCTGCTCTTTTCTTATAAGGCACAGAACTTTCAGTGTATACTCAAATGGTATGATTATCTGCTCTAGAAAAATCCCCCAATAACGTTAGAGCTATTGCTTATGACATAATATAGCATATGCAGATACTCCACTTGCATATCATGAAAGTAAATAATGTCTAATCTAAAAACAAAACACAATTAAAAATGTGAATTATAAAGTAACTGCACATACTGAAATTATCAAAGACATTTTTTCTTTTTTCTATTTTCTTTTTCTTTTATATTTTTTTGTTAGGGTAATGTGTAGAGGGTTACATTACAGTCATATTTCCCAGATAGTAGGTGCATTGCTTCTCACACAGTGATACTCCTTCTCCTGTTTTGGTCCCAATTTCAGTTAAAGATATTTATAAAGCAGATTTTATAATTATGTACCATAAGGTAAAAACATTTTGTAGCAAGTGGAAAAGTAGAAAATATAAGTATATTAAAGATGCTTTTTGTTGCCTGTTTTGTTTGAATTTTGACTGCCTTTCAAAGGAATTATACTATTTGAGTTCTCTACTTAATCTACCCCATTTCAGTTTGTACATTTTCATAACACCAGAAAGGGTTAGGGTATGGTCACACAGATAGGAATAGAGGATTAAAGAGGAGAAGATGAGTATATAGTCACGAATCCAATATATATCCTACATAATTATGAAGAAAAGAGAAGGGTAGGTTGGTAGGGATGAGTGAGAATATTCATAGATATGACATTGAACAAGATGCATTATATTCATAAACTGTTCAGTGACAACTCCTTTGTACAATTACTTTAAGATCCTTTAAAAATACAGTACCAAAAAGGTGGTTTTATAAGATTCATTAACTTTCAAAGTTATTTGTGTATTCGTATATTAGTTTACTAACATTCATTTATGAAACTACGAATAATTTCCCCTGAATCTTATTTTCATTTTCCTTCTCTGTTTCTCATTGTAGACATTTAGGCAATTTAATCATTCCAAAGAAAGACTGTTTTGTAGTTGCTACTATTTCTCTTGATTTTTTTCTGGTCATTATTATATTAGTGACTTTTTCTTTTATCGTTAATGTTTTCTTCATTTTGTCTCTCGGTTTGTTCTCTAGATACTTTAATATCTTATTAAATTTGAAGATACTGTATCAGTATCCATGTGAGTGCCTTGGTCCTTTCACACAATCATGATAAAACAGAATGGATTGGATGGCATATACACAAATTTATATTCCATAGTTCTAGAAACTAACATATACAGAGTAAAGTTTCTGACAGATTCAGTATCTGAAGAGGCCTGCCTTCTATTTCATAGATGGTGATTTCTTGCTGTTGCTCTATCCTAGCAGGGTAAAAGGTAAAACAATCTGGAGATTTTTTTTTCTTTTGCCAGTCCTGGGCTTTAGTCTCAAGGCCAGAGCACAGTCCTTGTTTTTGTTTTTTTTTTTTCTTTTCTGAAGGCTAGAGCTCTACCAGTTGAGCCACAGCACTAATTCTGGCTTTTTTTTTTTTTTTAAATATGTTGTACCAGGAATCGAACCTGGTTCTTTGTGCATGCTAAGCAAGCACTCTACCACTAGGCCAAACTCCCAGCCTAAACTGGAACATCTTTGATAAAGGCCTCAATCTCATCATAAAGGTTGCATCATTGCAAGTTAATCACTCCCAAAGACTCCATCCCCCAATATCTCTATACTGGTTACTAGGTTTCAGCCCATGAATTTGCAGGTGCAAGACACAGAGGATCACATCATAGCAACAAACCAGTTCCTCAGGACACTCACAGTCTCACAATTGTGACTTTTTTACAAAAGTCTTCTCACACCACCATCTTCTTACTCAGCAGGTAAAATGATGGGGGAAATGCTTCTGTATTTTTTCTGGCATATTTAATTAGCTCTTTTTTTTTTTTTTTTGCCAGTCCTGGGCTTGAGCTCAGGGCCTGAGCACTGTCCTTGGACTTTCTCAAGGCTAGAGCTCTACCACTTGAGCTTCAGCACCATTTCAGACTTTTTTCTATGTATGTGGTACTGAGGAATCGAACCTGGGTCTTTGTGCATGCTAGGCAAGCACGTTACCACTAGGCCAAACTCCCGGCCCCTTAATTAGCTCTTTTTTATGGCAAAAGATATTTTTTTCTAGAATACTACCTGGACCTGGATTGACTTGTTATTTTTATTCTAGTGGTCATTTTGTGATTAATGACTCACCTAGAACACTATGGAAATAAGAAAAACAGCACACAAGTTTTTCTTCCTCTTAAACCCTGCACAAAGAATCAGTCTCTTCAAAGGTGTACATCCCATCTAGCACAGTATTTATCTCCTATCAGAGCTGTGCTGATGTAAAGTATCCACTTGACAGACTTAAGAGATGTTTAGATAGTGTAGTATTATTTTGGAGTGTGTTTCTGGAAGGGTTTCAAGTGAAGACTGGCATTGAAACTGACAGAACAAGTTTTAAAAAAAACACCCCTCTCCCCTTGTAGGAGTTGGTATCATCAATCCATTCTAAGTCCAAATGAAACAGAAACAAAAGTAAATTTCAACCTAACTCTCTTTGCAATAGATAGGTCTTTAGTTCTGATATTTATCTTCTCCCCTCAGATATTGGAAAATGGGCCTTGACTGTTTAGGACTTATATCAATAAGGACTCTGTGTCAGTCAGTACTTTGTCAGTACTTGGAGTAATCAGCTTATTAAAGGAAAGCATTTTATTTGACTAATGGCTTCCAAGATTTCAGTTCATAGATCCTTTGGTCCTGTTTGTATTAGGCTTGTGTTAGTAAGATATATCATAGCCAGAGCATTTGGCACAAGAGGTCTACTCACCCCAGGGTTCATGGTAGTCAGAAATTAGACATGAAGAAAAGGGTATGTGATGAAAGATCAGGTTTATAACACCTCTTCAAGGACCTATTCCAGATGACCTATCTTCCATCCATTAGGCTTAAACTCCTGAATTATGTTATTGCCTCTCAACAGTACCAATGGTTTCAGCCCCACCTGATAATGTTCAGGCTTTTTGGAGTCATTTTACATCGAACTATATACATGCCTTCAGATTCAATCTTCTTAATATCACCAATGTTCCTAGTTTTTCATGAACACTGTCATATGACAATGCATCAGGGTGGTTTTTGGTTAATTTCCATAATTAATTCTTGTTACACATGAATCTATTCAATTAGGTGTGTTTCCTTTAATAAATTAGACCAAAAGTACATTCAGAGATCAAACTAATGTTTAAGACAAGAAGCAACAATCATCTGGACATTATTCCTTTATAAAAATAATCCATGGATTATTTTTACCAAAAACAGGTTAATGAATTTTGAAGACTGTATTTCACGAAGACTGGATGTTGCCTGGTGAAAAGAGTAAGCAACAGATTTATTAGGCATAAGCTGAGAAAAAGTGAGATGGTTCAGCATAACCCAGTGAAATTTATGGTAACATAAATAAAACACTTAAGGTCTGCATTTGTATAATTATTTAATTTCTTCTTGTTTTATGTTTGGCTCAAAGGCAGATGAATTATTTAGGTGAAATCTTGACTTGAGGTACAAAGAAAACTGTGGGAGATTGCTCAGTAAACTTTTCAACTCAGTGGCTCAATGACAGTAGTGACAGCTTTTGCAATTAGTTTAGACTCTTTTGTTTCTTGAGGCAACTGTAAAACCTACAGCCATGTATTCACTTTCCAATGCAATTGGTACACATCATAAAAATTGCAGTTGAGTTAATTGGTGCACTGGCTGACAGATTTTGCAGAGGCCAAGCCCTGAGCCATCCAGTTATAGCTTAAACTGCTCTGTTGTAACTGGGTTGGCTGGGATCATTGAGAGTGCTGTGCTTCCCCAAGGCTTAGATAAGGCACAAATTGAGAACTTTGGTATCTAGGGATGTCAATCTGACACTTTTCATAAGCATCAAAAACTCCCAAATCATAAAAATAAAAATAAAAAGATATGCCCTACATGGGAATATTTTATAAATATCAAGTAAGGATAGTATCTAGTTCAGAAATGTGTAGTGAGCTAACACTGTGGAAATTAGATGGAGATGATAACTCTAGATGTTAAAATAACATATCTAATTTTGTTTTAAGAAATCGTTTGTGAAATTTACTCTGCCCTTATATGCTAATATCTAAGAAATGTGTCTCTTCTTGGTTTTCTGCATTTGATTCCAATGTATTTCTTATTTACTCAGTAAAGATAAAGTTTGCATTTTTAAATCATGCATTAAAATTTTTAAATAGGCATGCGAAACAGAGTTCCTAGTGTTTCTATTTATAGACCATTTTTGAAAGAACAACCAGTGCCTTAGGATAATTATTCTTAAATATGAGTGTTCTATGAGATTATAAATAGTCAATGAATAGTGACTTCTCTCATTTTGGAAGTCATTCACAATCCATGAAAGGAAAAAATCCTCAAATTTGATTTAGGCTAGTAAAGAAAATTAAAAGCAGTAGGATATATGAATGATATGAAAACCAATGCTCATTTTTTTCAAAACACTAAAATCATACGTTGTTCAATTTCAGAATATGAACCATTGAAAATTTAATGGATATTTACAATATTTGTTGATATCCTATATTTCAAAGACACTAACAATAATATTTTCATTGATAAGGAAGAATTCTACTGCTACAGCTGAAGTTTTATATTAAAAATATCAGATATAGATTGACTCAGATGTATTTGGAGGGGGACACTGGAAATTTTCTATATTTCGAGGAGATTTGGATTCATCACATTTAGTAATTGGTGGGAAATTTCCACTGATAGTAAGAAAAATAAATTTTAGCATCTTTTACCCTGCACTGCCACTTTTTCTTCATGTAATAAATACCTGATTTAAAGGATCTGAGTAATTATCTTAACTTTTTATTTCAGTCACTGTGTCTAGTATTGTCTGTGTACTAGATGCCATTTTTTAAATATTTTATTGTAATTAATAAAAGGGTTACATAATATTTGCCAGATAGAAGGTGCATTAATTCACATATATTGATACCCTTTCATATGTCTTGGTCCCCATTACCCTCCCCTCCACCCCCTTCATCTTGGTTTTCCCCCCCTTCCCTATCCAATTTCAAATAACCAAATACAAATAAATCCAATATATCAGATAACAAACTGAGATACTGTAACAATATGAGATAACCAAGGGACAGCAAAAGAGATGAGAGATAACAGTACATTAAGGACAGCAATCATTCATTATATGGCTTTTGTTTCAAAATCCTGGAGGTCTTTCCAATTAGCTTCATACTATATGGCCTTATGTATCAAGGTTTTGCTCTATTGCAGATCTCTGCTCGTGGAGCCCAAGGTTTCTACTGATTATGACAAATGAGGGAAACCATTGAGCCTAAGTTCCTTTGAGTCTGGCTTACTTAACTTACTATGATTTTTTCTAAGACTTTCCATTTCCTAACAAATGGGGCGATGTCGTTTTTTTCTGACAGCAGCAAAGAATTCCATTGTGTACAAATACCACAACTTGTTGAGCCATTCTCAACCAGTATTTGTGTACTTTTAAACACTATGACAGATTTCTTTTAGTTTTTTGTATTATTTATTTGCTTTTTTATTTTTTATTGTCAGGATTATATACAGAGGGGTGACAGTTATATCCATCAGATTGATACCCATTCTCATGTTTTTGTCCCCATTCCCTCCGCCACCACCTCCCAATCATCTTGTTTTTCCCCTTCTCTTTCCTATTTTAAGTAAATCTATATACAATAAACCAGGTAATAAAGTCAGATACAGTAATAATGTGAGATTAACCAAAGGGCAAAAAAAAAAAGAGAAGAGAAAAAAACATAGAACATTAAGAACAACAATCACACAAGATAGAGCTCTTGCTTCGATATCCGAGATATCCTTTCATTTAGTTTCATCCTATATGACCTTCTGTAGCTAGGTTTGAGCTATTGTAATCTCCTGCTAGGAGAGTCCTAGATGTGTACTAATTATTACAAATAACAGAAACCATTTAGCCTATGTTCCTTTGGTCTGACTTATTTCACTCAATATTTTTCCAAGTCTTTCCATTTCCGTACAAATGGGGCTATGTCATTCATTCTGATGGCAGCATAGAATTCCATTGTGAATAAGTACCACATCTTGTTGATCCAGTCATCTACTAAGGGGCATCTGGGTTGGTTTTATATCTTCGCTATGGTAAACAGTACTGCAATGAACATCGTGGTGCTAGTGGCTTTACTATGTCCTTGTTTCTGGACATTTGGTTAATTGCCATGGAGTGGGATTGCTGGGTCATAGGAGAACTCTGTTTAGTATTTTGAGAAATCACCATACTGCTTTCCATAGTGGTTGAACGAGTCTGCACTCCCACCAATGGTGCAGTAATGATCTCTCCTGGCGACATCCCTGCCAACATCTGTTGTTATTAAATTTCTTGATCATGGCCATTCTAACTGAAGTGAGGTGGAATCTCAGAATTGTTTTGATTTGCATTGCTATGCAAATCTGCTGGATGGAATTTTAGGAAGACCTTACTGCCAGCTTATAAAATTATCTTTTCTTTTTTTTCTTATCTTGCTACTTCTTAAGATATGGATAAAAGTTTTAATGTACTATCTGATATAGTTTGCAACACCCTGTTTTGCAAACACTGACTTTTCTGCCACTTAAGTTAGAAAAATTGGCCTAAGAAATAACTTTTCTTTTCATATATTTTTTATTGTAATTAATAGAAAGGTTACATTATATTCACAGATAGAAGGTGCATTACTTCACATACATTGATACCCTTTCTCATGTCTTGGTCCCCATTTCTCTCTTCCCTCCCCCTCCCTCATCTTATTTTCCCCTCTTCCCTATCCAATTTCAAATAACCAAATACAAATATATCCAATATATCAGATAACAAAGTGAGATACTGTAACAATATGAGATAACCAAGGGACAGCAAAAGAGATGAGAGATAACATAGTACATTAAGGACAACAATCACTCATTATATGGCTCTTGTTTCTATATCCTGGAAGTCTGTCTGTGTTAAATTAAAATGGAAAACATGGAAGATGAATGTCACAAGTTATTGACATTAATAGACAGTAATGAGTAAGCACCATTTTGTCCAATATGGAAACTTGACAACTATATAAACCTGTGTGTTCATGTCTTGTTTATAAATCACAAAAACCTGACCAATTTTTTGTTGTACACAAGCACTGGCAACACATTAACAGATAAAGTTTAGATTATTTATCAGATTACTCATATTAAGGATCAATATCAAAGGAAGGCCCACAACTTAAATAGAATGTCATCTTTACATCTGGTTGTTGGACATGATAAAGATCTCCCTATTTTTGAAGAAATGCTTCTTAATTAGCATGGATCTGTCCTGGATTTGCTTCAGTTTTATATATAATGCATTTTTGAAGCTGATAGAATCACACAATTGTGGAAAATTATACATGTGCCATTCCTAGTTTTCAGCAGATGTTTACTGAAGGTGCATTAGGAAAATGATAACAGAGGCAAACTAATTGAGTTTTCATGAACAACTGTGATTATATGACTTAGAACTATGAGCACAATAATGGGCTACACTTGAAAAATCAAATGTTGAAGTAATTTATTAACCATGGGTACTTAAAAGAATTTTGGGTTATATTACTTCTGTAGTCAAGTGGATATTCAGTTCCATAGATGCCATTAGAAGTGGGGGGTCATGCATATCATTACAGTTTTCTCAAGGAATTATATTACCTTACAATTTAAATTTCTAGTTGTAATACTTGGCATATGTTTCTGGCATCTTTAAACACACTGATAACAACCATGACTGCTTGAATCTTGAAACAGAGCTCTAAATATAGTTGACATTTTACTGTTTCTATAGTAACAAAGAAAATGGCTTCATACCCAAGCAATGCTCCCACAGAGCTTAATGTTCTCTCTAGATTGCCTGTACCCTATGCTACTATGTTATTGTAGTAAAACCTGCCATTACTTTTTCCTTCATGTCTTCATGTCTCTCATAACAATCTGATCACCAGTGCAACAATCTAAGTGTTTATCTGTCATGGTTAAAGCATTACAGTTATTTTCTCAAGAAACTGAATTTTATCTTGAAATGTAAGGGAAAAGAAAGAAAAGTCCTCTAAAACCAGCCTCGATTTTTTTTCAAAACAAAGAAAAGTTGTATTTCATCACCTTAAGTTTTCGGAGTTGATATAGGTTTACAATTCAAATTCCCACATCCTGAAGATGTCTCAAATAATTCATCACTCAAATCAAGAAATAAAATAATCTGGTATTCACCACATCTGAAGATATAATACCAGCTGATGTAACTGATGCTCACTGTGAGGACACAATATGAAACAGAGATATAGAAACAGCTCTTATGACACAGGGGATGAAACTCATCCAATAGGGTATGAACGTGTGTGTGAAGACATAACAGTAAAGTTTCCTCCATAACCAATATTAGTCAGCTCAGTGTAAGGTAATAGTTTAACATGTTTATAGCAAGATGCTGAGGAGTCATGTCAGTAGTCTCTAACTAGGTAAATGTTAGAGATAGATAAACAGTTTTTAGAAACACTGAAATTTATGTCTTTGTCCAGATGGCTGTCAGGCCTTTTAAGGTGATAGCTGGGTGCCAATGATTCACACTTGTAATTCTAGCTATTCAAGAGGCTGAAATCTGAGGATCATGGTTCAAAGCTGGCTCAGGCAGGGCAATCTTTGAGACTCTTATTTATAATTAAGCACCAAAAAAGCCAGAAATGAAACTGTGGCTCAAGTGATAGCCCTAGCCTTGAGCAAAAATATTCAGAGATAGCACCCAGGGCCCTGAGTTCAAGGCCCTGGGGCCAGCATGAAAAAAGATAAAATGATAAGAACCACCAGTTGAGGCATCAAACTCCAATCAAGCCCACATCAACAAAAAAAAAAAAAAAAAGAAAAAGAAAAGAAAAAAAAATAGAAGATATGGACAATGCCAAGTTCTAACACTCTAGAATTAACCAATTAACATTGGTATCTAAAAGAAATGACCACATGGTTTACTGGGATTCCATACTAATCATTAGAGAAGGTAGTAATGTTAAGTTGGAATTTAAAACACAAGGTCAGTTATTAGAACTGTAAACAATTCTAAATCATTGTAGTGAAAATGTAGTGAAAAAGAATTAGAATTCATATAAAAAATCAGAACTATTAAAGCAAATAATAGAAATATTTAGTGAATTTACCCAAATAGAAGCAGTTTAAAGGATACGTAAATGAAAAATATTAGACATGTATATACAAAAAGCGAATATAAATTAGTCAGCTCTGGACATTCCAGTTAAACAATCACAGATATACACATTCACTTTTTTCTTTATATAGATAAATACATACATGATAGGAAATTCTGAGAAAAAAATTAGAAATACTAAAATACACTCTCAAGTTTAAAAATTGTGTGGAATATATTTCACAGCACACTCTCCATAAATGTAAACCCTGATTTAATTCCATGATTTTCATCATGCCAGAAGCATGATTGGTTTTAATTTTTTTAAAAAAATATTGGTAGCATAGCACATTGGCTTATTAATAATTAAGGCATTTTAAATACATAGTATCAGCATGGACAATTTTTTTTAATATTGATTACTTACTATGATGTTTCATTCTTTCAAAGTCTTTTCAACAGAAGAAAATAGCTGCATCCATTAAAGTGTTTCTTTTAAACACAAAAATTAATGATCGGTCTTTGTAATTCTAACAGTAAGTCCTATCTTATCTTCTCAGAGAGTATAGACAATATTCCTTCGTAGGATTGCAGTAAGACCAGTAGTTCTTAAACAATGTTACCAAATAACCAAGCATCCCAAAGTAGCAGGTGAACAATCTTCACAGTGCACTTTCACCTCACTAAAGTTGGAGCTGCTCCTTTTGGATATTTTTCCACTTCAATGTGAAGTAGATTGCTAAGATTTCCTTAGTGGTTTCATTATGTGGCTTTTTTTTTAAAAAATGGTTTTTATTCCCACCCTCCCACAGTCCACAGTTCCCAGAAGAGATCTGTTTGGGGAAATCATATAGCCCAACCATGTTCAGAGTAACTAGATTCACCTCAGTAGATGAAATCTCTCAATGCAACTGTAATAAATAAGCATCTAAGTCCTTAGCTATATTACCAGTATATCCTGGAACCAAAGTAAGATGGTTTTCCTGTTCCCACAATCCACTTAATTGTTGTTTTAAAATCTTAATATTTCCATCATTTATAACTTCTGTTTTGGATGATAGTTTGGACCACCACCTTTTTATTACTGCTTGAAGCCAGTTTAGACCAACTATTACATACTCTTCAAATTTGCTTTTAAGTAATGACTTTACTAGAGGCAACAAGTCTACACAACAGCCAAGTGAGACATACTGCTTTTCTTCCTGCAAACTATTGGTAAGCACAGGAAGGCAATCTACCACAACTCCAAGATCTTCTATTCTCACCAAATAGTTCACTTATTACTTCTCTTTCTCCAGAATGTTAAAGCTACATTCAACCTCAAATTCCTCAAATTCCTGCTGAATAAAATTTGAGCCATTGTTTCATGATCCTGAGAAACCTAAAACCACTCAATTTTGATGATGGGCTTTCTGTTTGTAAAGAAACAGCTTCACCGGAGTTAACCAAGTATGTTCGACTATTATGGTGTAACTTTTCAGGCAGGTGGGCTTCCACAAGCTAGTTCATTTTCTTTATTTGCCATGTGACAGCCCCCACTTTTAGGGGACTGTCTTTTCCTGTAGCAAGGATTTGAGAAGGGATGATAAACTTTCTTTCTGTGATAGATCACCTTAGGAAGTTTATCTGGGCTTTTCACAGCTTGTGTCACTGTTCTATTTATGTAAGCAGCCAACTGTTTTGGAGATTTCTTAACCTCCTTCATGTTCTTATTAGTGAAACTGGAGCTCTGTTTTCTAGGAAGATCAATAGAATGATCCTCAATACTATAAAAAATTCGTTTTTTAACATTGTGGATTTCAGAAGCCATAATCTCTTAAATACCGGCACCTCGGGCTGGGAGTGTGGCCTAGTGGTAGTACCACATACATAGGAAAAAGCTGGAAGTGGTGCTGAGGCTCAAGTGGTAGAGCTGTAGCCTTGAGAAATCCCAAGGACAGAGCTCAGGCCCTGAGCTCAAGCCCAGGACTGGCAAAAAAAAAAAAAAAAAAAAAAAAAAATACCAGCGCCTCATGGTGCCGCAATGTTCCAGCCCAGCCATGCACCAAGGGACGCTCTCGCTCTGCAGCCTGGAGCAGACCTCAGCTCCTGGCCGGGACCGACTCACAGCCATTCAAACCCAGCCTCAATTTTTTACATATTGTGATTATAATTGTATCAGAATATCCCCAACCTCAAATTTGTTACAGCACCTAATAGTTTACCAGTGGAAAAAGGATTCTTTTGGGTTAAATAATTATCCTATGTTTCTTTCTCCAGCCCTGGAAACTAACAGGCAGTATCATAGTTTTTTTTTTTTTAATGACTGTAGTAGGAGAGTAATGGCTCCTCAAATACGTCTAAAAATAAACAGAATCTCACTAACATAACTGTAACCCCATTAAAAAAAATAAGGAGTAGGAAAACAGCAACTAGAGACTAATATAGTGATAGCAACAAAAAATTTAAAACAGGAGAGAATGGACCTGAAAGAGAAGATTAGAACACACCTTTATTGGATTACTCAAGGGATACAATACAATTTGGGAAGATATTGTTCTCTCGGATGACATTTACTGGTATGAAACAAAACAAATCTATAAGCATTTACTTATACTTATTATCATTCTGTAGTAAAATATGATTTTAAATCTTTTCATTGGAAAAGCTCAACTCGTAAAAATGTTTTTGTAATTGATTTGGATTGTCATCAATAAGAGAGATAAATACAAGGCCAGATCACCAACTTCTTTAATTTGTCATTATCATAGGATTTAAAACTACATCCTACTGATACAATCTTTATTTTACAGATTATTTATCTGTGATAACAGATGAAAGTACATCAATTTTACACAAGTGATTTAAATATATACAGCACCTTCCAAATGCAATTGAAAATAATATAATTCATATATATGGATAATATTATGGAAGTTTAATATTTGTGTATTCAGCTCTATTTTGAATCTCAACTGATTTTTCCAAGAGTATCACAGTCACTTTTTAAGATAGAGCTTCTTTGATATTATTAAAATATATTATATTTTATTTTAAGATCAATTAGCATTTAGTGTGTTATATTCAACATTTATAAATTAAATTTCAAAGAGATACTATGTAATTGTGTGATCTATACAATTATGCTACTGTGTGACAGCACTATATCATATCTACAATTGCCGAGATATATTCATTAACTTTTCTATCCAGAATTGTTAGTTTAAAATATTTATTACATGTCTTATTTTAGCGATCTTTTTACTTGTGTTTTTAAAAATAACAACCTTAGCTGATATGTAGTAAATGACTTATAAAAGAGGGATGGCATAAAGAGATGAGACTATATGAGATCTTTTTTTAGTTCTACTAAAAAAGGAAATAGAGCTGGGAGTGCTGTCTCAAGCCTGTAATTTTAGCTACTCAGGAGGCTGAGATCTGAGGATATAGGTTCAAATCCAACCTGGGCACTAAAGAACCTGAGATTCTTATCTCCAGTTAGCCACTAGAAAAACCCAAAGTGAAGTTGGACTTGGCTCCATGTGTAGGGCGGATACCCTTGAGCTGAAGACCACAAGGACAAGGCCCAGGCCCAGGGGTAGGGCCAGTTGCCTTGAACTGAGGAGCTCAGGGACAGTGCCCAGGTCTAGAGTTCAAGTCCCTAAATGGACCAACCAAGAAAAAATTATTAGTGAATAATTTGATGTTGTCATACATAAATGATTTATTTGGGGCGTCAGAATTGGGGATTGAACTCTGGCTGAAGATAAGAAGGGTGACGTTAACTAAGGGTTTGCAGATATGTGATATTGCTTCCCTGCAAGAAAAAGTGACTGTTGGTGTTGTATTGCATGGGTTTGCAAGTAGTCTGCTGTCCCTATAAGTTATAACTGAAGAATACTAATATAATAATAATAATAATAATAATAATAATAATAATAATTAAGTGCTGGTTGTACAGGCGGAAATACTAGCTACTCAAGAAACTGAAATCTAGAGATGAATCACTTATTCTTCCTAAGTTTTATGTGTTGTTCATTCTTAAAATTTAATCTCATCCCTTCCTTTTCTTTTATCCTGCACTGTTTAAAAATTATGATCTTGTTCTTATAGAAATACTTTCAATTCTAACTATACTTTATTGAATCCTAACTTTATGTCTCTCATCTACCTTCATTCTGCTAATTGAAAATAACTTAATCAGTTGCTTCTTACATATAACCTCATTGTTTTCTCAGTGCTTCCTTTAGAAAGAAATCTAACATTTTACCATATGGAAAGAAATGAAATGTTGAGCCTGTCTTTAACTCCATGGGGACTTTATGCAAATAAGGCCACTCAACAAGGTGATGCCAGACCTGAAAAACAAAGTTTGTAATGGGATTACACTCTTAAGTTACCTACTTTACCTGTGGAACAAAGGAAGTCTGGAGGTTAAATTCAACACACAGTCATTGATTCAAAAGACTACAGCTGGGTTAGAACATTTCCAAAAATCCTCTAGATAACAAAGTTAGATAACCTTTTGTATGTTATGTTGATGTCAGAAGAGCAAGATGTCAAACAAAGGGCAAAGTCTAGGCAATGCTTGGTTCATCATGGAAGCAGCACTTATGTGTGTCAAAGCATAGATGGCACACCTCTATACAAGTATGTAAAAAGAAGAAAAATAGACTTTCTGCAACAGTATGGGTGGTCTCCTGGGAACACATGTATTTTGGTTGCACAGCTATAACACCTGAGGAGTACAGTGTTTTAGATTAAGGATGACAATGAGAGAAAGTGCCAGTTGTGCATTATAAATACATTGACTAACAAGAAAAGACCTTTGTTGATTAATGATTATTTATCATAAAAATTTCTATCCAGGATATAAGCACCCTTTTCAGGATTACTTTACTTTCAGATATCCAGATGTATGTTGCTGTGCTGGTCAAATGAACAAGGAGACTGATTTTATTTCTCCTGTTTCCTCTGCACTAAAAAGATTCACGATTGTTACCTTTTTTTAAGTTTAAATCCCTTCTCAATCACAGGGAAATTCTTGAGAAGTTTGGCATTTGGAAATGCCACATACTTTAATTTATACATCTCTTCATTGGCTGATCTGAATTTGCTGTATAAGATTCTATTTTTCTGTACAAAATTATATTAATACACATGTGGCAGCTGTTTTTCTAAGCGTAGAGACTCTTCAGGCATGCAAATAGTTGAATAATTTGGGGATCTATGTTTTGGTTTTGCACTGGTCTTTTTTGCTCAGATACTATTTTCTGGAACCATACTGGATTCCAGAAAGGACAGGACCAATGCATATACATTTGGTTAGAAGAGTCAGAACTACCTTCCATGCAACCATGATTTTCTTTTGGTCTTGGCAATCATGAGATCATTGCCAACCAGGTTATACTTTGGTAAAGCCTTGGCCTCCGGTTACCCTATGAGACATTCTAATGAATGTAAAGGTTATGAGATAAAACTCATAACCTTTTTGTCAGAAGCACAAATAACCTGTGGCTGATATCTGAAGTAACCACAGTGTATTAGAAGATTGTGTTCTTATATACCAATGACTGGCCCCCAAATGAGTAGATTCTCCAAGCCTGAAATGCATCTCAGAGATAAAGGGGAGGACAAAGGAGCCCTGAATATTTCCAAAATAAAAAGAAACAACTTTGTAGCTATTTTTGTTATATACAAAATATGTTAGGAGCAAATGGGATGAGGTATTAAAAGCAAGTCAGAAGAGAGAAGGAAGAAAATTGAGATATGAGACAAGTCTAGGCAAATTAGTTAGGCCCTATTTCAAAATCAGATTAAAATAAAATAACTTGGGCCGGGAGTTTGGCCTAGTGGTAGAGTGCTTGCCTAGCATGCATGAAGACCTGGGTTCGAATACTCAGCACCACATACATAAAAAAAAAAAAAAAGCCAGAAGTGGTGCTGAAGCTCAAGTGGTAGAGCTCTAGCCTTGAGAAAGTCCAAGGACAGTGCTCAGGCCCTGAGCTCAAGCTCAGGACTGGCAAAAATAAATAAATAAATAAATAAATAAATAAATAAATAAATAAATAACTTGAGTAGGTTTTACAGGGCTTATGTGGGAAAATGCAAGCCTAAAAATCTGTATTTAACCTCCATATAGGAAAATAATAATAATTAACAAGAAAAGTTACAAGTAAAGTCTACATTAAAATTGCATTTTATTTAAATTAGAAACGAATGTTTGCTCAGAATATTGAAGCATGTTTACTAATGGGAAGTTTGGCTTCCCATATAGCTACAAATCCTTCGGCGAGTTTATGTTACACTGGACTGTCACACAGACTCTAGGACATGTACCACAAAGAAATGTCATTAATTTTGCTCTAAAACCCAAGGAGTAACCAAAATGCCTGAAAAATGTTCCCAGGCTTCCACTTTTAGCATCACAGGATGACACAAAATAAGAAATAAAAATGCTGAGAAAAAAAATATATATAAACTGGCAGAGGTAAAAGCAAGGCAGAATCCAAGAACAAAGTAAATATAGTAGAAGAACAAAGAGAATATGGTATTGCAGAAGCCAAGGGATTTTAATAAACAGCAAACAAATTAAATATTCAGAATATTTTTGAAGCAGAGAGATAAAGGATAGTGGGATTTTTTTTTCTGAGGCAGTGTGAGCAAGCAGGGAAATAATGTTCTGATATTACAGTTACACTGCTGCATTATTTTTATTTTTAGAACTTAGAAGGTTGACTAAAGAATGTCTAAATATTTGAGTAAACGTAATCAATATTAACTGAAAATTTCTGAATCCAGGTATATAAAATGGAATCTTTGAAACAACTAATTAAAAATAACAAATGTTATTATATATTTTTGCTTTATGTCAGCACTTAAGCAGATATGATTAATAACTGTTGTTAATATAAATGTATTTTTAAATGATAATACTATATAATTGCTATATATATATATACACACACACATATGTGGTAAAGGAAAGAATTTTTTATTGTATTGTATAAAGGGGTTACAGTTACATTCTCCAGATAGTAGATGCATTACTTCTTACATATCGATACCCTTTCTCATGATTTGTCCCCATTTCCCTCTCACTACCAACTCCCAAGTATCTTCTCTTCCCCTCTTCCCTTTCTTATTTCAAATAAACAAATAAACATATATACAATATACCAGGTAACAAAGACAGAAACTGTAACAATATGAGATTAACCAAAGGGCAACAAAATAGAAGAGAAATAACATAGTACATTAAGAACAACAATCACACAAGATAAAGTTCTTGTTTCCATATCCTGGAGATCCTTTCATTAAGCCTCATTCTATATGACCTTATGTACCTAGCTTATGAGCTATTGTAATCATCTTCTAGGAGAGTCCTAGATGTGTACTAATTATTACGAGTGAGGGAAACCATTGAGGCTATGTTCCTTTGGGTCTGGCTCATTTCATTTAATATGATATTTTCCAAGTCTTTCCATTTCCTTACAAATGGGGCAAAGTCATTCTCTCTGATGGCAGCATAGAATTCCATTGTGTAAATACCACATCTTGTTGATCCAGTCATCTGCTGAGAGGCATCTGGGTTGGTTCCATATCTTTGTTATGGTAAATAATGCTGCAATGAGCATTGTTGTGCTAGTGGATTTAGTATGTCCTTGTTTCTGGAAAATTAGGTAAATGACAGGGAGTAGAATTGCTGGGTCATAAGAGAGCTCTATGTTTAGTCTTTTGAGGAACTGCCATACTGCTTTCCATAGTGGTTGAACGAGTTTGCACTCCCACCAACATTGCAGTAGTGATTCCTCCTGGCCACCTCCCTGCCAGCATCTGTTGCTATTAGATTTCTTAATCATGGCCATTCTAACTGCAGTGAGGAGGGATATCAAAGTTGTTTTGATTTGCATTTCTTTTATTGCCATAGATACCAAGAATTTCTTTATATGTCTATAGGCCAATTCTTTCAACTTTATTTTGTTCTCATAATAGTGGAAATTTAATCCAGGTCCTGGAACTTGGTAGGCAAGTGATCTTTCATTTGAATTATTATATTGAGTAGCTTTGAGTCAGAGTCTTGCTGTATGCCCTACTCTACCTGGCTTTTCATTTTCCTAATTCTGCTTGCCTGTGTTCTTGGGAATGACTGGTGAGTTGTTCTGTCAGTAATGTAATTTCTACTGTAAAAACAGATAACACCATGTACTACTCTACCCAGCTATTGAGTGAAATGTAGTCTAATAAACATTTATACCTGTGCTTTTCCTTGTTGTTAGTCTGCCCTGTATTTGTTACTGAGGCCTTGACTCATATTTATGCAAATTAATATATAGAATAATTCTACTTTCTTAGAAAGGTGAATATTCTAACTTTTGATAAATATAGTTTCTGTCATATGGAAAATCTACTATATTTCTCAGAATAAAGCATAGATGCATCATTCTCACACACATTCTGACAACATGAGAACACCATAAATGTTAAAATGGACCAAATACCTGCCTGACAGTGACAGTGAAGAACCTCATTTCTGTGTTTAACAAGTGAGGTGGGCAAATGCCCGATGAATATACCTTCCACACAATGCTAGCCATGATTTTCCTTAATTCATTCCTAAATGATTAATGCATTATGAGCATAAAGACAAAGTAGGACTGGGTGTTTCTCTCAAGATAGTACAAGACTGGTGGCATATCACATTATACCTGGGTCATAATTTTTAATGTCTTAATTCCTTCCCTCCTATCAATTGCCACCTTAAACTCCAGGTGTTCTCTCTAATTGTCTGTGTCTGTGTCTCTGTCTCTGTCTCTGTCTCTGTCTCTCTCTCTCTCTCTCTCTCTCTCTCTCTCTCTCTCTCTCTCTCTCTCTCTCTCTCTCTCTCTCTCTCTCTCTCTTCTTTCTCTGTCTATTCACACCTGAATATCTTCTTCAGAGCTGTCTCCTTTAATTTTTAGGACAGGCCCAGTCCAGTTTTTGAACTTCTTTTGGACATCAGACATAATGATCATAGATTACCTCTATCTCCTGGAAAGTAAAGGATACTAAAGGATTAAATAATATTTGACCTTTACTTCTAGTTTGAATAGAGTAAAATGATATGGCTCAGAGAAGTGGATTTAAGAATTTTCTTTTTATTTTCAAGATTCTGTTTTTGGTACACGGAATTCTATTATTTTGGGTAGAATTCTTAATTGAGCAAAGGGGACTAATTCATTAATTGTAAAACACAATTAACTAAAGTCACACCTTCTCCATAAAAATTTAATAAAGAAATTAAAGCCAAGCACAGTAGCTCACTCCTGTAATCTTAGCTACACAGGAGGCTGAGATGTGTATTGAAGTTCAAAAGCAGCCCGGGCACTAAAGACCAAGAGACTTTAAACCTCCAATTAAACACCAGAAAACCGGAAGTGGTCCTATGACTCAAGGGGTAGGGCAGTAGCCTTGAGCTGAAGAGCTCAGGGACAGTGCCAACGTCCAGAGTTCAAGACCCATGAGCAACAAAAGAGAAAGAGAAAGAAAGAAAGAAAGAAAGAAAGAAAGAAAGAAAGAAAGAAAGAAAGAAAGAAAGAAAAGAAAGAAAATCTGTATGTTTCTTTTAAACTTAAAAAGGACTTTTAAGAACATTCAATACTTTGGGTCAGGTTAGGAGAGTTTAGCCTAGTGGTAGAGTGCTTCCTAGCATGCACAAAGGCCCTGATTTGATTCCTCCATACCATATACATAGAAAAAAGTCAGAAGTGGTATTGTGGCTCAAATGGTAGATCTCTAGCCTTGAGAAAGTCCAAGGATAGTGCTCAGTTCAAGCCCCAGGTCTTAAATAAAACAATATTTTAGTATTTGTTTATAACCCCTTAAAAATAGAGGTTTGAAATATAATTTAGGTTCTATCATACAAATCAGATAACTTATTAAGGAATATACTCCCATGACACCTAGAAATTTTTCCTGTATGTGATCTCTGAATAAATATTGTTTTTATGAATATTATATTGAGGAATTATCTACAGTTTTAGATTTAGTCAGATTTTGCTTTTATCACTTAGATTTAATGTTTGGTTTCTCTTTGTAGTAATAAAGAAAATTCTATGCCAGTGTGGTTTCTCTTTGTAGTAATAAAGAAAATCCTATGCCAGTGTAATCTGGCTACTCAGGAGGCTGAGATGAGGATTATGCTTTAAAACCAGCCAGGAACTCTGTGATCTAAAGACCATCAATAGAAAACTGGAAATAATGCTGAGGCTCAAGGAGTAGGGTGGTAGCCGTGAGCTGAGGTAGGGTGGTAGCTTTGAGCTGAAGAGCTCAGGGACAGCGGCCTGGTCGAGTCCTAACCTCACAACTAACCAACAAAAAGAAAAGAAAAGAAAAGAAAGAAAATCCTTGCTAAAGATTTCAGTTAGACAAAGTCTAGGGTATTTTACTTCCATTTTGTTCAAAATATATTATCCATTATCACCAACAGCTGAGAATGCTAATTAATTTTGCCCAACTATTGGGCAGGCAACACTGATTTTAGTACCTTTCTAAAGTCTGTGATGCAAAGCTATAAATGTTTACTAGAATTAAAACTTAACTGTCAAATGTCTCTAAACTTTCCAGTCTATTTTGGTGGTATATAGACTATGTTTTTAATCTATCAAGCTTGGTCCTGTTACATGCATATTAGATGACAGTTCAGTAAACACAGGCTTTGATCACGTTTAGGACAATAACTTTTAGAATACAAAATATGTAGTAATAGGAATAATAAAATAATATTTAACCCTTAGTAGAGAAAGGCTACAACAATAAATATAGTATTCTAATAAAAAAATACAATGAAAGTTTATTTTACTTTCCACAATATCCCTGCTTGTGCTTAGACAAGTCTCCTGGACATGAAAGGCCCCAATTCTCTTCCTGTTTTTGTCAAGCATTATTTTAAGTAACTTCAACACTATGGCTCTTTAGTATATGGACCTTTGCCTACAGCACCTGCCATAGAAAAGGCAAAATACAAGATCAACTGTTAATTATGTTTTTTTTCTTTGTTTGTCATGAATGCTATTAATCAAACTATAGCCTTGGATGTTTTTCTTACAATTAGTTCTAGAATGTCATATATTAATTCTTCCTCTCTTCCATTAGGAGAAACTCAATTTCATGTATCTGTATTACCATAAAGAAAACTAGAATATGCAATATATCTAGGTGCCTAGAACTAAAGGATAAATCACTTGAAATTAGCCAGTATCTGCCAGCTTTTGTTAATCAAATAAACTATATGATTCTTCCTCAATGTGTATGCTGATTTGAATACTTTCTAAGTGAATTAAGTCAAAATCTTACCCATTAATCCCATTCCACATCAAGTTGTTTTATCAATCTGATCTGCTTTTTGGGTATGGAAATATAAGACATTATTTACAATTCTATTCACATCCTTTATCCAATATAAAGTGATAAAGATAAAATAAAGGATCTGGGATTGTTGCTTAGTGGTAGAGTGCTTGGGTAGCATGCACAAATCTCTGGGTTCAATTCCTTGGTACCACACACACACACACACACACACACACACACGCACAAAAAAAAAAACAAACAAACAAACAAAAAAACAAAACAGAAGTGATGCTATGTGGCTCAAGTGATAGAAAACTTGCCTTGAGAACAGTGCTCAAAAACTGTGCAAAGGCCCTGAGTTGAAGCCTCAGGCCTTGCAGAAAGAATTATAAAAATTATAAACAAATTTGCCAGAAAAGAAAGGGAGACTCAATTTTCTGAAGCACCTATTAGAAGTGTATTATTGCATATTGCATTTTGCATGCATTATTGAAGTTTCTTTAACCTGGGACTTGGAGGTAGCTTTGTTGAACCTGGTTTTGTTCTCTGATAAAATTCCATTAATAGATTTTTTTCAAGTTTCCTCTCCTACTCCTCAGAAAGCACTTCTTCATTTATTGCCCTCCATGGCCATATCAAAGTGGAAGACGGTACCTTTGTTGTCTTTGGAGAAATGTAATAATGGCAGCTGCTTTAAGTCAGAGGCTCATGAAATACCTCTGGGTTATTTTAGCAGAGGGTTTTAAGACTCAACAAGCACTCATAGACTATTTTTAGAACATATGTGCAGTTTCTTTGGTAATATAATTTTCTCCAAAACTTAGGAAGCTTTTTATCTACTTAATTCCAGACTGTTCGGTGAGCCAGTAAATACAAAGTTGTACCTAAAATTATTTCCTTAGTTTGACTTGTCCTTGCATTATCTCAACTCACTTTCCTCTTGATTAATGACAGCCACCTTAAGGCTACATAAAATAATTATCCTGAGAAATATTTTTAATTAGATTTCTTTTGGGAAACTTAGTCACTTTATTTAATTGAAAGGTTTTCTTGGACTTTTTGGCTATTGTGTCCCTTTTCACGCTTTCCTTCTTCTCTGATCTCTCTCTCTAATCATTCCTTCCCTCTCTACATCCCATTCTTTATCTCCTTCCTTCCCTCCTTCTTTCCTTCCTTCTTTCCTCCCTCCCTTCTGATCCTCCTTCCTTCATCCTACTCTTACCTTTCATCTCTATTTCTTTCCTTATCTCTCCATTTATCTTTTTCTATTTTGCTTCATATCCTGTCAATTCTATGACTAAAGAAGTAACTTTTTCTTTACATATTCCCTTGAATTGCAGAGTTTCAAAAGAATTGTATGGCAATACCTTAAAATTGTAGGCTCAAACACTTGGCCTGATTTCAGGTTTCCTAGGTGAATTTTTACTACATATTTTCCCCACATAATAATTGTTGTAACTCATCAGCCTTTGAGACATTTTTATTTAAGTCTTTATGTCCTTCAGCTGAAACATTAAATTACAGCATATAATCAGTACTTTTAAAAAAAAATAGCTTCACTGACAAGTAATATCATCTTTCTCTGTAGAAAGTCATAGCTCTGAAGGTGGGTCTCTATTGTAATGACTAAGTCAAAAAATTCAATCGTTTAAACCAATGCATGTCTATTGGTCATTCATGCAAGAATGTGCTTGCTGCTTTTTCTTTTTTTTTAGTTGCCTCATGGCAAATTTTCCATCGTGTCATTGAATCTGGAACTTCAGATGTTGTCTCTGACAAACTGCAACAACTCAGGTTTTCCTTAAAAAAAATTATTGCAAAAGTAATGATTCAGGTAATGAGTACATTTCCTTATGAACTGTGTCAGTCCTTCCCTCCTCTTCCAGTGTATCCTCTACCAACTTTCCTATCCCCCATCCTGAGTAGTTCATTTCTCATTCATTCCCTCCATCACTGTCTTGTTCACTTCCTTTTCCAAACCAAGTTCAGTGATCCATTTCACACATTTACAGACAGTATTCTGACCACATGCACCCTCATTTTGAATGTATTAAAGAAAGGATGGTTAGCTTTACAAAGACTATGTGCAGAGGAGATCGGCGGAAGATGGCAGCAGTTCAGTGTGAGCCTTTCTGAGCTCTCACCAAGATACCAGTTCTAGCGTCATAGGATCTAAATTGATCCTAAGTAAGCTTCAGCATCACAGAGATCTCAGTCAGAGAGGAAAAAGGCAGAAAACCGGTACAAAAAAAACAGAGTGGAGTGGCCCAGCCACTTGGAGTCTTCATGGAGACCAAGCCTCACTCCCGACCTGAGCAGACAGCGCTTCTCATTGGTGCAGACCCGCTGGCTCCAGACAGAGCCAGACAGAGCATGCCTGAGCCCAGAGCTGTCACTCGGCCGTGGCACGGACCTGCTAGATTCACAGAACCAGCATTTGTGAGTACCTCCATGGACATATCCACTTCTGCTCATGGATTGACATTGGGAAAGAATCCCTCCCGACCAGCCTAGAGCAGCACCATCTTGACTGCTGGCAAAGACCCAGCCAAACCAACTGGAGCCTGAGAAGTGGTGCTGGCAGTGCCATCATTCAAGAGGGCAACGGTTTTCCCAGAGGCAACTTAGCTGGATGTCTGCCCCTGCATTAGTGGAAGTTCCTCCCCTTGGGTGGGGCCACAGTCCTGGTAAGCAAAGCCACTCTTGACTCCACCTTTCTTTTTTCTGCCCAGTCAAGCAAACTGATCAGAAAAACTGCAAGGCCAAATTGCAAAAGAAAAAGACTTTTTGAAGTGCTAGGCTCCTGAATTTAGTGGAGACACAAGTTTTCTATCCTGTTCCCCTGACCTTCCAAAAAACAAACTGATGAATACTTTTTTTTTTCTTTTTCCTTTTTTCTACACTTTTTCATTTGCATTTTTATGTGTTCTTAGTTTTTAAGGCATTTTTACCTCCACCTTTTTTTTTCATGTTATGATTCTTCTTCCCCCCTTCCCCCCGCTTCCCTTCTGTCATTTTGGTCATTCCTAGAACCATAGTGACAGCACTGGGTAGAGACTGGATACAAATGATATTTATATTGATTTTATATTGATGCAGTCAACTCCTTTTTAATCTGCTGGTTCTAAACCCTAGTATTTCTTGTCTAAGAACTGAGAATTGTGTGGGATCTCCCCCCCCCCAGCTTTTTTCTATATCTTTTTTTATTATTACTTTTTAAAATTTTATTACTAAACTCTCCTATATATGCCTTCCTCTTTCCTTTATATATTCTTCTGATTACTTCTTCTTCTTTTCATAAGTTTTATCTTATTTTTTTCTAAATTTTGTACTCAACTATTTTAACTTTCTATCACCTCAGGTCAGTTATCCTTACACTATCTCTTTTCTTCATTAAAATATTAATCTTGCACTTCTACATTACTCTTTTATTACCTCTCCTCTTGTCTTCCATACTATTTTTCTATCTCTGGTCCTCTCTTCATCCTTCAACTTTTATAATGCATGGATGTACAGTTGATGGTTGTTGAGCAATACTGTATATCAAGGTGTTCAATTATACTGTAGGTCTAGAGGGACTTAAATACAATAGAGATTGGATTGAGGGGTTTTTTCTTGGTCATAAAATGGTGATCGGTGGTGCTATTGGATTTGCCTGTAAGTGTGCAAAAAATAGAGAGAGTGATAACACCAATCTAAAATTGTGAAGATCTATTGTCTGACCAACTAAAGAGCTCTAGGTTGATTATCTCTTAAAAATTGTAATCTTGTGCAGCATTAATCTTGATCCTGTTTTCAAATGGGCAGAACAAGAAACTCAAGGAAAATGACAAATCAAGGAATAGCCTCTCCCAACCAAAATAAACAGGCAATGGAGCAGTCAATGGCTAAACTAGAGGAGAGTCCTCTAAATGCAATTGATAAACATGATTAACGAAAAGTTTGAAAACATACAGAACGAGATACGTGAGGAAGCCATATTTAAATGAGATGACACCATAAACAAGGTGATATGTGAACAAGAAGAAGCCATAAAGGAGGCCATAATAAAGAATTTACAAAGAAAAAATGACGAATACATAAAAATATACAAACAAAAAGCTGACCAACCTTCAACAAATGTCCAATGAGAGTAAGCTTCTGAGCTTAGCAATCAAATGGGAATCAAGGAGTTAAAGAAGTCCACATATGATCTAAAACAAGAGATGCAAGAGATCAAAAATGAGCAATTAGAAGGAGGCAGATGACTAATAAAGTAGAATGTATAGATAGCAGGTTACACAATGCAGAACAATGAATCTCCGGGTTGGAAGATAACCTAGATGTTATACAGAAAGAAGAGAAAATGAGTCACACCAAATCTAGGAAATATGAGAGAAGGCTCATAATTGACTCTTTGTCAAATTCATTCTACGAAGCTAATATAACCGTCATCCACAAACCAGACAGAGATTCATCAAAGAAAGAGAACTATAGACCCATTTCTTTGATGAATATTGATGCAAAACTTATCAACATAATACTGGCCAACCATCTTCACCCACTCATCAAAAAATTATACACTATGATCAAACAGGATTCATCACAGGGATGCAAAGCTAGTTCAACATATGCAAATCAATTAATATAATTCAACACATCAACAGGAGCAAGGACAAGCATCACATGATTGTCTCGATAGATGCAGAAAAGGCATTTGACAAGATTCAATACCCCTTTATGCTAAAAGCCCTTGAGAAACTTGGAATCCATGGAACACTCATCAGTATAATAAAGGCTGTGTATGACAAACCCACAGCTAGCATTATATTTAATGGTGAAAAGCTAAAGCCATTCCCGCTAAAATCAGGAACGAGACAAGGATGCCCACTCTCTCTACTCCTCTTTAACATAGGATTAGAATTCCTAGCCAAAGCAATAAGGCAAGAATCAAACATAAAGGGGATCCAAATAGGGAAAGAGGAAGTGAAATTTTCCCTTTTTGCAGATGATATGATTCTGTATTTAAAAAACTCTATGGACTCTAGTCCCAAGCTGCTTGAGCTGACTATAAACTTTGGGAAGCTAGCAAGATATAAAATTCACCCTCAAAAATCAAACGCCTTCCTATATCCCAACAGTGAGAGGAATGAGGCAACAGTCAGGAAAGCAACTCCTTTACAATAGCCTCAAAGAAAATAAAGTACCTAGGAATTAACTTAACTAAGAATGTAAAGGACCTTTTTGATGAAAACTTTAAAACCCAGAAAAAGGAAATTAAAGCAGAACTAAGGAAATGGAAAAACCTCCCATGCTCCTGGATAGGAAGAATGAACATCCTGAAAATGGCAATCTTGCCAAAGGCTATCTACAAATTCAATGCAATACCCATCAATATCCCAATGGCATTCCTTAAAGAAATAAAGGGGCAATCCAAAATTTCATATGGAATAATAAAAGACCCTGTATAGCAAAAACACTTCTTAGCAGAAAGAACAGCAGCAGAGGAATTTCAAAACCAAACTTTAGACTCTATTACAGAGCTATAATTATCAAAACAGCTTGGTACTGGCACAAGAACAGGACTGAAGACTAATGGAACATAACTGAAGACCAAGATATTAAACCACAGACCTATAGCCACCTAATCTTTGACAAGGGTGCCAAAAAAATAGAATGGAAGAAAGATAGCCTCTTCAACAAGTGGTGCTGGCAGAACTGGTTAAGCACCTGCAGAAAACTAAAGTTGGATCCTTCTTTGTCACCCTGCACTAGAATTAACTCCAAATGGATCAAAGACCTGGAGGTAAAAGCTGACACATTGCAAATTTTACAAGAAGGAATAGGAGATACACTAGGCCTCCTTGGCACAGGTCGAAACTTTCTTAATAAGGACCAAGAATCACAGCAAATTAGAGAAAGGCTGGATAAGTGGGACTGCATTGAACTGCAGAGTTTCTGTATAGCAAATGACATAGGTAATAAATTAAGTAGGGAGCCTACAGAGTGGGAGAAGATCTTCACCAACCATACAACAGACAAAGGCCTCATATCTAAAATATATCAACAACTCAAAAAATTGAATCTCTCCAAACTAATCTCCAAAGTAACAACCATGCCATTAAAAAAATGGGCCAAAGACTTAAAGAGAGTCTTCTCTGAAGAAGAAACAAAAATGGCCTATAGACACATGAAGAAATGCTCAACATCTCTGGTCATGAAGGAATTACAAATCAAAACAAAGCTAATATCCCACCTCACTCAGTTAGAATGGCCAGGATTAAGAAAACTAATAACAACAGATGCTAGAAGGGATATGGCCAGGAGGGATCACTACTACACTGTTGGTGGGAGTGCAAACTGGTTCAACCACTATGAAAAGCAGTATGGCAGTTCCTCAAAAGACTAAACATAGAGCTCCCCTATGACGCAGCAATTCCACTACTTGGCATTTACCCAATCATCCAGAAACAAGGACAGAGTGAATCCATTAGCACAACAATGTTCATTGCAGCACTATTTACCATAGCAAAGAAATGTAACTAACCCAGATGTCCCTCAGTTGATGAATGGATCAACAAGATGTGGTATTTGTACACAATGTTATTCTATGCTGCTCTCAGAAAGAAAGACATTACCCCATTTGTTAGGAAACGGAAAGACTTAGAAAAAATCATATTAAGTGAAGTAAGCCACATTCAAAGGAACTTAGGCTCAATGGTTTCCCTCATTTGCCATAATCAGTAGAAACCTTGGACTCTCCTAGCAGAGATTTGCAATAGAGCAAAACCTTGATACATAAGACCATATAGTATGATGCTAAATGAAATGACCTCTAGGATATAGAAACAAAAGCCATATAATGAATGATTGTTGTCCTTAAGGTACTATGTTATCTCTCATCTCTTTTGCTCTCCCTTGGTTATCGCATATTGTTACAATATCTCACTTTGTTATCTGATATATCGGATATATTTGTATTTGGTTATTTGAAATTGGATAGGGAAGGGGGGGAAACAAGATGAGGGGTAAGGGTTAGGGGGAGGGAAATGGGGACCAAGACATGTGAAAGGGTATCAATGTATGTGAATTAATGCACCTCTATTTGGCAAATATCATGTAGCCCTTCTATTAATTACAATAAAAAAATAAATGAAAAAAATTTAAAAAACCAATTACGTAAAGCAATAGCCCACAAACCTATACTTTCTTTTTATCTTCCTTTCTCCCATGCAATCTACACCTTTGCGTTTTTGCTTATAGGTAAAAATTTTTCTTAATTAAAGTCCTGAAATGATATATTGTTTTCACATCATACTCCAAAATTGTGTTAAAGGAACACATTTTCAAAAACCAAAATCTAGCCACTTGCCAGTTCTTTTCGTAGGGAATCTGACCTAAGGACAAGTGACAAAACCTATCATCATTATCATTATTATTATTGTTTTTAACTTTTCAAAAAGTCAAAAACATTCACTCAGGAGAAATGTAAAGTTATTTGCCTCCCAGAAAAAGTTATTACATAGTGGCAAAATTAAAATTCAGCTAATATATTTCTTTATGCTGACATTAAGTTTGCTTGGAAAAGATTTATTTCATATTTTATCTTCGGAAACTTCTTTTGCTCAGACACTACTGAGTCTGTGCCATGTTCCTTGGCAGTACTTGGTACTAAATTATAGAAAGATGTTTTTGTGTGGGAACTAGGTTTGAGAAAAGTCAGGTGCTTTTCAGCGGGGTGAGTATAGACCTGAATCTATATTAAATTATTTCACATTTTACTTATCTCTAGGTTCTTCTAAAGTTTTATATAAATAAACCCAAGCCACAATTGTGATATTTGTAATAGAAGCTATTACTACTAGCAAGTTTAATGTATGGTGATAGAAATATCATGAAGACTTCTGCATTGTGCATGTTGATTGAATGAAAAGGGCACATAGCCATGGAGTTTGAGATTTAGAAAATTTTCTATACATTGATTGATTTGATGTTGACTGATGTAAAATTGATTAGATTTTACACTTTTTATACCATGCACATATTTTGTGTCATGAATAAACAAATATCAGATTAATTTGTTGAACAGACAGTGAAAGGATCAAGCTGAAATATTTTTTAAAAAGTAAGAGTTTTAGTTACTGGGTTATACCTTTCTTTAAAATGTCCCATACATATTATCATATGTATCCTATCAGGCCTGAGCATCACTGGGAAAACATAAAACAGATGTGGCAAGCAGAGATGGAACAACAACAAGAAAAAAAGACATAACCTTAGGGAATGTATGATAAGGTTGGCCAATAAATATTTTAAATTCCTTGGCAAGAAGCTGGGAGTACAATTTAGTGGTAGAGTTCAAAAGGCCTTGGGTTCAATTACTTGGTGCTGGAAATGATACTATGGCTCAAGTGGTAGAGCTCTAGCCTTGAGAAAGTACAAGGACAGTGTTCAGGCCCTGAGTTCAAGCTCCAAGCCTGGCCAAAAAAATTGCTTGGCAAGAATCCATTTGCAGTTTTGCCTATTAATATCTTGCTCAAAGTTGATCTTGGATATGGGGGGGGTCCTTCCAATGGCTAGAATTTAAAGTAATCTGGGGAAAACATGATAAGGTATATCAATGTGTGAGAAGTAATGCACCTACTATCTGGCTAATGTAAATGTAACCCCTCTATATATTACAATAAAATATGTTTAAAGTAATTATCAAAAACAGCCAAAGCCATAGTTACTCTGTCTATTGATCAAAATCTGTGATAGGAGAATCTAAGCACTGATAGATTTCAAATCCTCATTCTCTGTAGCAACACACAGTAAATGAAGATGAATTTTGAACATTATGACTATGAATATTGACTTGAGATCAGCATTCAGATTTATCCTCTCTATGCGATGTCTAATATTCTGCTTGTTTTCTAATAATTATTTGTTTAGATGGCATCTAATGCTGACTTAAAAATTTTACCCAAATAGGGTTAGAATTATTGAGTCTTCTACCTTATTGTTTATATCTTACGTAGATGAAACTTAACACTAAGGCTCTTTTCTCAATATTTTTCTTATATTATTATTATCAATCAAACTAGCATTCTAACATTTAAAACACAAATTCACTTCTTATCTTTGTTGATTAATTGGACATAAGAATCCTATGGGCTAGTCTATTAGGTTAGGACTGGTTTAGAATTGAAAATCTAAGATCTCATCCCTGAGTAGCCTGATTCATAGTTATGAGTCACCAACTTCTGGCTCTTACCTGGTTTTACAACTACCAATCTCTTAGTATGTAAAGTCTTTGAATGTACAGATAACCACATTATTATTGAATATTTTATCTGGAACTTTCTGTCATTATATTCACCCTTTTCACCTCCATCAGCAAAATAAACACAAAGGAAAAGTACCCCTGTCATCATACCAATATTAGGTTTGCAGTATTAAAGAAAAAAACTAGTTTATTGCTTCTCCTAATTCATTACAAGGGTCTAAAGCAGCTTTGAAATTACCAGCCAATGCTCATTAAAGCCAAAACCATATTTGAGAGGTGCTTGAGTAGGAATGTGGGTTGACATGCCAAGTCCATTCTTCTCTTATACTGATGGGGATATTTACTCAGCAATTGCTTTTAGGAAGTAAACCTGTTTGTTTGTTTTAACAGCCACATTGGTTCTTAGAGCTTGCCAAATTTCAATCTCAACTTTTAGGATTTTTAAATAGGTATGTAGCATTCTGTCTTGCCATTGCCTGAACAACATTTGGATGAGGGTAGTGGAACAATAAGAGTAAAGTTCTTTGTTGGTATTGTAACTCAGGAAGAATTTCTGCACATGCTGGGAAGAGAGTCACCTGTATGACTTGGAAATGGGAAAGGGATAGTTGTTTTCAAAAAGGGTTTTGTTAAGTATAGTAAAGCTAATGTTCAGTTTTCCATTCACTCATGATAGTGCAGTCATTAGATATCTGAACATAATTTTGTGAATTGACAAGTACTTTGACTCAGTGTAAACAGTTGATAAGATTGGGTTGCCACTGTGAGACAGTCTGTTGGGATAACTCCCTGCCTGCTGGAGGATAACTCTCCACCTGCTCATGCATCAGAAGGCCATAAGGAATGGAGGGTAACCAGAAGTTTGTTTGGCATGTCCATGTGTCCTTTTCCTTATTGTCATCGCCACCTAACACAAATTTGAGTTAGTCAAAGTTGAAATCTCCATTTCCACTGCTATTTACATTGGGAAAATATAATTTTCATGTCACCATCTGCAAAGAAAGATTATTAAACAATAAAGGATTAAAAGATAAACAGCAAAGCCTTATAGCAATACACTGAGTCCAAAATATAAATGCTGGGAATCTAAAAGATTTGTTTAAGGGCATCTGATTTGTTTTGGGGTGCTGACTTCATTCTTAAAATAGAAAGCAATATAAAAATATGCAAAATGTTTGGCTTTTAACTTACTAACTTCAGTGTAGCTTTCATTCTACTATTGAAGATGTATTTTAACTTCACACAGTGACTTGATTCTTTTTTTAGTGTTACACTATAATTATTACTGAACTCAGTATTTTATATTGGTATCCTAGAATCCTTTGGAATTTTGTAAAAGTATATTTCCATGTAATGTTTATCCTTAACACTAAGCATTATATCTTGATGAACACTTAAGGTAGAAAAATATATAGCAAAGACACCTGTGTTTTAAAATATTTGTTTCAATTTGCCTACTCAATTAATCATTTCAACAGTTAATGAAACCTTTTATAAAATAAAAAGACATTTTATGGTTCAAATATTAAGATTATACAGAAAATTTAATATTATTAGAATCATATCCTAGACATCTATCTCAGATAAACTTCACTGAGATATTCTCAGGTACTGCAGTTAACTTATGAAGAACTCGAAGTGTATTATTAGCATGATTAACTGGATAAACACCAGTAGTTCTGAACAGGAGATTATTCCAGATTTTGTGAGTAAGCTCAGTAAGTATTGCTTTTTGTAATAGAAATGAATTAAAATATCCAGATGCCGGTCTCTCATACCTGTAATCATAGCTACTCGGGAGGCTGAGATCTGACTATTGCAGTTCAAAGCCAGACCGCACTAAAGTCCATGAGATTCTTATCACCAATTAACCACCAGAAAACTGGAAGTGGTGCTGGCTCAAGGGATAGAGTTCTAGCCTTAGGCTAAAGAGCTAAGGGACAGTGCCTAGGCCCAGAAGTCAAACCTAATGACCAACAACAACAAAATAAAGGAGAAATGGATTAAAATGAATAGTCTCTTCCATTTATCAAAAAAAAGCAGACTATCAAACTGAGACTATCATTCTATGGGTTTTTAATTAGCACATACTATCACAGAATCTAACAAGTACAGTAAATATGACATTCTACCAATCAAAAAAAAAAAGCTGAGTCAAAATATAGCAGATGGGATTTAACTGGTATCTACATGCTGTTAAAATTAGACCACTGTAAGATTACAGACATATTATAATCTAGAAAAAATAACTATTTTGTATGTTTATGGGCTACAATGTGTTAAGTGGTACATGTGTTTAACAATTTGGCTGCTTTTTGTATTGTTTTGTTTCCTACGTTGATTTTAGAATATTGTACACACATGTCAAAAGAGTGTAATAGACCTATGGTCACCTAATCTTTGATAAGGGAGCCAAAATAATAGAATAGAAGAAAGCCTCTTCAACAAGTGGTGCTGGCAGAACTGGATAAGCACCTGCAGAAAACTAAAGTTGGATCTTTCTTTCTCACCCTGCACCAGGATTAACTCCAAATGGATCAAAGACCTGGAGGGAAAAGCAGATACACTGAAAGCTTTACAAGAAAGAATCAGAGCTAAACTAGGCCTCCTTGCCACAAGTCAAAACTTTCTTAAAAGCACCTCTAGGATGTAGAAACAAAAGCCATATAATGAGTGATTGTTGTCCTTAATGTACTATGTTATCTCTCATCTCTTTTGCTGTCCCTTGGTTATCTCATATTGTTACAGTATTTCACATTGTTACCTGATATATTTGATATATGTGTATTTGGTTATTTGAAATAGGATAGGGAAAGGGGGAAAACAAGATGAGGGGTGGGGATAGGGGATAGGGGAGGAAATTGGGGACCAAGACATGAGAAAGGTGAGCTAATGCACCTTTTTTTTTTTTTTTTTTTGCCAGTCCTGGGCTTGAGCTCAGGGCCTGAGCACTGTCCTTGGACTTTCTCAAGGCTAGAGCTCTACCACTTGAGCCTCAGCACCACTTCTGGCTTTTTTCTATATGTGGTACCGAGGAATCGAACCTGGGTCTTCATGCATGCTAGGCAAGCACTTTAACCACTAGGCCAAACTCCCGGCCCCAGCTAATGCACCTTCTATCTGGTGAATATAGTTTAACCCTTCTATTAACTACAATAAAACATTATGGAAAAAGGGTATAATTAAGTCCATCAATGATGAACACCATATTCTATAAGGAGAAGGCTAAAAATTATTTGAAAGTCTTGGCTATGTAACTTTTCAGTAAAACATGGACCAAAACATACAGCTAGGATCTGATCAGCTGAATATGTAATGGTGCATACACAACTTGGGAGACAGAGTCTGAAGAATTGCAAATTCTAGGTCAGCCTGTGAAAAGTTACTGTGAAACTCTAAATACAAAACTGAAGGCTGAAGGGTAAGGAGTGCTAGCATAGTAAGCAGAAGGTCCTGAGTTTCATCCCCAGAAGTGGAAAAATAATGGCAGATAGTATGAACCATAAAAAATGTCATTCATCTCTGCTGAAAAGAAAAACTGCAAAGTTGATATTAAATGTGACTCTAATTTTTCAACTAAATTGACAATTTTCACTTTTGTATGACATATTCCAGAATGTAACCACAAGTTACTTCAGCTCAAATCAGTCTACTTTTATGTTGAGATCCTTACATAAGTCATCTTAAGGCAATGGTTTTGTTTGTGCTGTTTAGTATTACTTCCATAGTAGATGTTATTTCACATGTAGAAACAATGATTCTGTATAGGATGTCAATAGGAATTATACCTACTAGAATGAAAGGCAACAAAAGATAATCATATGCACAATGTGTGAAATAGGGAGTGGAAGGAATAGATTCTTTGCTATGCTTTGAGGAGACAGAGAGAATATGTAATGCCGAATATGAAGATACATGTGTAACTATTGAACTATACTTAAGTAGTAGTGTAGAACAGATAGTATGGAGTGTGAATGAGGATGAAGGTGGTCAAAGCAGCTTTTTTACTTATATGAAAAACTAACAGTGAAATTGTTGTGCTATTGAAATGACTTTGAAGGCTCAGTTGGATAGACAGTGATGAAGGGGAATTAGTTGATCAGAATACATTGCACATAACATAGAAATATTACCGCAAACTTCCCTTGTATAGCTAATACATCCTGATAAAAACTGAAAGAAAGAAAATATATAGCTTAAAACAGAATATCTGATACCTGAGCAAAAGTTGGCTGGTATGAGAAGGACTTAGTTTGGAAGTTGAAAATATTGAAATGGAAGCTGCATTCATGAACTGGATAGGAGATAACATGTCAGTGCTTTAATAGCTCTAAACATAGTGTTATCTGATTGGAATGTATTGGCCATAGCCTCTGGTCATCATTCCAGTATTAGGTATGCATTATCTAAAAATTATGCCTGACAAGTAGACTACTTCTAATACTTGAAAAAAGAATAGAATGAAATAGGTCTCAATGTCACGGTACTCCATTCTAAGTAGAAATATTAACTATCATCTCTGAAGTCAACCTGGAAAAATATAGTAATATATATACTTATTGATTATTAAAAAATCCTCAGATGTAAATTATTGCCTGTGACTCAGGCCTGTAATCCTTGCTACTCTGGAGGGTGAGATCTGAGGATCATGACATGAAGTCAGCCTAAAAAGGAATATCCTTAAAATTATTATCTCTAATTAAGCCACACAAAAGCCAGAAATGGATCTGCAGCTCAATGGTACCATGATAATGTCAAGCACAAAAACTTAGGAACAGCAGCCTGGCCCTGAGTTTAAGCCTCTGGACACACACACACACACACACACACACACACACACACACACTCATATACAGTTTTGTATATATTTCTGTGACAGCTAGCATGAAGCCCTAGACCTTCACATGTGAATCTTTAAACATGTTTGCTGTTATCAGCCACTTGAAGTTATACAGTAGGCATATGTTATTTATGCAGTGTTTTCCAATATGAAGCAATGAATCTGGGTGCCTGTGGGTCTGCTCATACGAAAAAGTCTGCAAGACTCCAACTCCAACTAACTAGCAAGATGCTGGACTCTGACTCATGAAGTAGAGCACCAGTCATGAGCTGTAAGTTGAACAATAATTTAAATCCTGGTAGAAAAACACACACACAAACACACATACATTCACACATGCATGTAAATATACATACACAAGCAACAAGACACTTCTTCAATAAACATTTAATAGAAATTCAGTAACTACAGAATGAGGAGGTGATCTGAATGGAGTATTCTGTACAATTTAATATCATAGCCTGGCTTATTTTTAGGGATAGTGTTAGTATAATATTCATTGTTTTAAAATATTGACTAAACTCTGTTACCATCTAGTAAGTTAGTCTAGTAATAGTTGTTTAATGAGTAACATTCTAGAAATTATTGAACTTGTCATTAAAAGCCAAATAGGTTTTTGAGGAATAATGTATTTATTATTTTAGACAAAGTTCAAGCCACACCATTGATATGGGTCTGATAATCAAGTATATAATTTGACTTAAAATTTAATTTTTACAAATACTGACTAAACAGTCCAGTATATTTTATGCTAATTGTAGAGTTCTATTTTCTTTTTTTTTTTTTTTGCCAGTCCTGGGCTTGAGCTCTCAGCCTGAGCACTGTCCTTGGACTTTCTCAAGGCTAGAACTCTACCAATTGAGCTTCAGCACCACTTCTGGCTTTTTTTCTATGTATGTGGTACCGAGAAATCGAACCCGGGTCTTCATGCATGCTAGGCAAGCACTCTACCACTAGGCCAAACTCCCGGCCCCTAGAGTTCTATTTTCAAGTTTAGTATTCTAAACCTAATTTACCCTATAACAAACTGAGTATTTCAATTATATTCAGGAATGAATGGCAAGTAGCATTACTTGTATTTTGAAAATATTTTTAATTTTTAAGTAGTGATACAAAAGACTTGAAATTCAACAAAACTGTTTATAAGTATAATGTATCTTGATCAATTACATTCCTTTCAACATTCTTACCCATTTCTCCCTGCCAATCTTCTTCAACTTTGTAAGATATAAATTTAATTTTTGACTATATTAACCTCAAACTTCCTTTTTCCATATATTTTTATTGTAATTACTAGAAGGGTTACATTATATTCACCAGATCGAAGATGTATTACTTCACTTGCACTGATACCCTTTCTCATGTCTTGGTCCCCATTTCCCTCTCCCCACCCCCACCCCTCATCTTGTTTTCCTCCTTTTCCTATCCTATTTCAAATAACCAAATATGCATATATACACTATATCAGATAGAAAGGTGAAATACTGTAACAACATGAGATAGCCAAGGGACAGCTAAGGAGATGAGAGATAACATAGTACATTAAGGACAACAATCACTCATTAATATGGCTTTTGTTTCTATAGCCTGTAGGTCCTTTCATTTAGCGTCCTACTACATGGCCTTATGTATCTAGGTTTTGTTATATTGTGAATCTCTGCAAGGAGAGCCCAAGGTTTCTATTGATTATGACAAATGAGGAAGACTATTGATCCTATGTTCCTTTGAGTATGACTTACTTCACTTAATATGATTATTTCCAAGTCTTTCCATTTCCTTACAAATGGGGCAATGTCTTTCTTTCTGACAGCAACATAGAATTCCATTGTGTATAAATACCACATCTTGTTGATCCACACATCAACTGAGAGGCATCTGGGTTGGTTCCATATCTTTGCTGTGGTAAATAGTGCTGCAATGAACATCGTTGTGCTGGTGGATTTAGTTTTTCCTTGTTTCTGAACAATTGGGTAAATGCCAAGTAATAGAATTGCTATGTCGTAGGGAACCTCTATGTTTAGTCTTTTGAGGAACTGCCATACTGCTTTCCATAGTGGTTGAAGGAGTCAAATTTCTTATTTTCATTTCTTTTCTGTCCTTGCCTTGATCCAACCCACATGTTGCAAGTGCCCCCCAACTTTTTTCTTTAACCTTTGATTTAACCTTGCTGAGAATTGTGCTGTTGAGTTCCTACATATGAGAGAAAACATGTAACCATTCTCTACATCTGAGTTACTTTACTTAAAATTTTTCCGGATTTATTTTCCATTTATTTGCAAATGATGAAATGTCACTTTTCTAATGTATGATTCAAATTCCACTGTGTGCATATGTATATATGTGTGCATGTGCATGTTTGTCTATCACATTTCCTTTATCCATTTGTCCACTGAAGAGCATCTGAGGTGGTTTCATACCTTTATTATGGTGACAAATGATTCAATGAATATGGTTATGCTGGTGGGTTTACTCTATGCTGGTTTGTGATTTTTTGGATTTATGCCCATCGTGAGATTGCTGATTCTTAGGATAGTTCTATGTCTGAGGTCATATCACTCTGACTGAGCCTAATCTCATCTTCTATTCTGTAGGCTGTCTTTATGGCAATGTAAGACCTGAAATCATGAAACTATTCCAGGAAGAAGGAGGAGAAATATTCTGAGAACCAATCTGTCTGCTTGTGGGATCTAGATTGTTCCCTCATGGTGGCCTTTTTGGAATGTCCTAAGTATAATTTCAGACTTGTAAATTCAAATAAATTCCTGATTCCTAATATAATTAAGGCACAGCATCTTCACTTGTTACTAGGAAGATTATAACATTCTCATGAACCTAAAAAATAACCTTTTTATTCAATTCATATAACACATTAGTGAAAAATTCAATAGTTTTGCATATTGTGAAAGCTTTTCAAGCCATTCGTGTTCTTTTAATTTTGAAGCAATAATTTACAAGACAGTGAACTAAATCATTAATTTATTAAGTGATATCCAAGACTTGAAAGAATAAACCAAGCTACCCAATAACTAAATAATTCCCTTAGTGTAGTGTATGCATTTATAAACTTTTCCTTTTTGCATAACTTTAGACAGGTCATCACTGGCTGCATAGATTTATTAATCTATAAAAGTACAACAGCAACCATATAAATCCCATAATGCAGGGATATTAAAAGGAGAAGTTAAATGTTTAAATCTGAAAACTGCCTTAATGTCATTTTCATTATTACGATTATGAAGGTTTATATTAATCTTCCTATTTTACTGTTGACTAAGCTAAGACACAAAGATGCTAAGTTACTTTTCCAAGTTTACCCAGCGGAAAGAAATTGGTGCAAAACTGGAATTAGTTTTATGAAGTCCTGAGTTTTTGACTGTGCACACTAAATTGCTTTTTGTTCTCCTGCTTTTTGTGAGTATTGTTTTACATTAATTAAGAAGCTGACCATAAACACTCATTTACTCATTTTTGTCTTGCCTAATGAAAAATGTTATGTAATTTAATGTGAAAAAATAAAAATAAAGTCTTTAATTTGGCATTCACATTAGGCCAAAACAGCTGAACTGGATGTTTGTCAAACTTGGCAAGGACGGAAGTCTGACATAGTAAACTCATGCCAAGTGCTGTTTGAAATTAAATGTTCTGCCAAACTTTTAAGCTACTGGAAATCAAGACCTCCCATTAATCTGCCATTCCAATATATTCTATCTATGGTTGCCTGAAATTTCTTATTTTAATAAATAGTATTTTGCTAATATAATCCACACACATTATGTTCTTTATTACTAGACTTCCAATGGAAAGACTGTTCTAAGGTTAGTCATTTTGAAAATACAATATTTATTCTGTTTATAATTTTTTTTCCAGCCCTGGGCCTCGAACTTAGAGCCTAAGCACTGTCCTTAGACTTTTTCAATGCAGTCCTCTACTACTTGAGCCACAGTACCACTTCTGGCTTTTTTTCCTATGTATGTGGTACTGAGGAATTGAACATGGATCTTCATGCGTTCTAGGCAAGCATTCTAACACTAGGGCAAAATTCCAGCCGCTCTATTTCTATTTTATGGTCTCTCTCTGTCTCTCCTTTTCTGTCTCTTTCCCTCTTTCTGTATGCTACTAACTTTTTACATATGTTCTGACCCCATTTCCATTCCACATTTAAATTTCATTTTATGAGTACTTTTATTTTATTTAATTCGTATGTAAAATGCTGTTGAAATAGTCTTATATTTCAATCTTTTCAGTTATGTGTACAATTTCATTACATAGGTCTTGCTATTTACTCAAGATAAAGTTTATCAAGAATTTCTACCTTCTGGTACTTTCTTTTTTCCATATTAAAGCTCATTTAATTTCCTATGGATTTATAAATATAAGTGACTCATTGAGTGTACATACTTTGTTATCAAAGAGCTCTAAGCCAAAATATATTTTATTTTATTGTTGGGTTGATATACAGAGGGGTTGTAGTTACATTCATTAGGTAATGGGTATAATACTTCTTGAATATTGTGACCCCTTTTCCTGTTTTTCTCCCACTTTCCCTCCCATCTTGTTTTTCCCTTCTTTTCCCATTTTCAGAGAAATAAATAAATGTTTATACAATATACCAGGTAACAAAATCAGATTCAGTAACCACATGCAATTAACCATAAGGGGAAAAAAGAGAAAAGAAATAACTTCACATTAAGATCAACAATCACAAAAATAAAACTCTTGTTTCCATATTCTGGAGTTCATTTCCCTTAGCCTCATGCTATATGGACATATTTACATATCTTTTGATTTAGTATGTTCCTCTGATAGGAGAATCATAAACATATACTAATTGTTGCAAACTAGGGCAACCATGGAATCTGTGTTTCTTAAGGTCTATCTTACTTTACTTAATATAATTTTTTCCAAGTCATTCCATTTATTTACAAATGGGGCAATGTCATTCTTTCTGATCTAAGCTAGAATAGCTTACTTTTGTGTTTTCTGAACTATGGGAGCCTAACATGTGAGGATATAATAAAATACTTTATATTGCCTATTTCATTATTAGACTTTCTAGTTAATACCAAACCTGATGACTTAAGCTGACATTAAAACCTTTGCCTAGCCCATATTATTTAAACTGTCCTAATGCAGATTCTTGAACCAAATTATTTATTGTCCTCACACTTGACCTTGAACACAAATCCTGTCAATTTTTTTCCTACCAGTGTTTCTAGCCTTCCTCTCGTGTCCATTTCCATTCCCCTTTCTTTAATCAGAACATAATCCTTGATTACTGCAGTGAAGCTGTGTTTCTTCTGCTGCTGTTCACACCTCCCTTCAATACAGTCCTTTTATACATCCAGAATATCTGATTTTTATCTCCCCTTTACTTACAGATTTCCTGTAGCTTCTCATTGACTTTATGATAAAATCTAAACACATCCTTCTCTATTCATCTAAACTTTAGATGAATGTACAATGACTCTAGCATCAAACTTTATAGGATCATTTCAGTTTCCTGTACTATGACCCCCTTGATCTTCATCTGTAGTTATGCTATAAAAACACCACCAGTGAATATGTTCCTCCCCTTCTGAGTAATTTATAAACAACTTCCAAACAAGAACAAGACAAGTATGCTCCAAACACCTTTCTGTTTGATATTGTCGGGAATTGGAAAGCCTCTACTTATCCATCTAACTAGAAATAGTGCCAACGTTATCAGCTTTGTAACCTGTCTCACAGTGCTTCTTATGTGGTATGCAATCAGAATAGTATTATTGAATGAATGAATTAAATGACACACAGAAGTTATATGCATTATTGTACAGTTTCATTGTCATTAGCTTTCTAGTGACCTTTTCCTTGTTAAATTGTATTGAGAACAATAGTTTTGGTTACAAGATGACACAGGGAGGTTTATCTATAATATAACTCTATGGTAGACCTGACAAACCTAACCTTTGTAATCTTAGACCATTTTGAAATATGTTTCTTTCCATTTGGTAGGTATAGGATTTCAGTCATGTAAATTATGAATGTTTCTAAAGTACTACCTTAGTTTTCCACTTGTAAATTGGTGTTATTAATGATACCTATCATATAGGGCTCTCATAATTTGGTATGATAATGCATACAATGTTCTTCCAATAGGATTGCTGTAATTATATGTGGTTTAAATATGTACCCACATGGCTCATGTCCTGGATAATTAATACTCATTGTGGGGATGCCAAGAAATGGAAAAAAATATTTAAGACTTGGAACTGAGTGCATCAGTTAGCGCATGGAAGTACTGACTTCAGAAGGGAGCAATGCTTATGAGAATGGGTTACTATTTAGTGAATTTGTCTGGTTTGGCTGTCACTCTTCCCTGATTACTAGTCTTCCTTTGAATGCATATGTTTCTCTTTTCTGTCATGTTATGAGGAGAGGGGACATGATCAGGATACAAGAATATACTCTTGATTCTCCAAAATGATATGCTAAATGAATTTGCTATAGAATTCAATGCCTCTAGTGCTTTTTTTATTACAACACAATAGAATCTATCGCAAAGCCCCACATAACAGCTTGCTGTAAAGTAATGATTTTCAACGATAGAGCTCACCTTTCCCTTATAACACTATGTCACCAATTATTACATGAAAATATGTTAAGTTCCGATTTAGTAACTTGGTAAGGAGAATCAATGGAGCATGAAGAATTTAAGATTATTTTAATAAAACATGAAGGAAAGATAGTGTTTAAAATCAGCTCATTCATTGGATTGCTTTTTATTTGTTGGTCAGCGATTTGCTTTTCATTACTCTGTTCTGTAGATATAGATTTTCTTGGTTTAAACTTTTTTTGTTTCCATTCCTTTGCAAGACTTTTAAAGTTAAGCTATTAAAACTCAGAAAGGGAAGAAAAGCTGTTGAAAACATCAAGTTGGAATCAGTTGCAATTTTAACTTTCTATTTTTATCGAGTTTCAACAGCTCTTCCTTCCTCTCGATGGTTTGAAAGATTACAGTTTAAGCTCTCTATATCACCACAGTGTATAATAAAACACGTTTGAAGCACTTCCATGACAACAGAATCTCCCCCATTCCTTTCTGGCATTAGCAGCTGAAATTGTTACGAAGAAACACTGGGAGAAAAGGTAGAGAAGACAAAGGTGATAAACACTTAGGAAGTGTGGATGATGCACAGAAATTGTCACTCTTTACAATGACTGATTCAGGCCCTTGAGGTTAAACTGGATGGAAGAATAACACAGCCCTGGGATGGAGGGAAGCCATAGGCTTCCACTCTATCATGGTCATTTGCACAAAGTATCCAAAAATTATTTTCTGATATCTTATAATCCTCTTACATTTGTATATAAAGAACAGTTATATAATTCAAATATCCATCTTTATAGTAAACTCAGAATACGATAAACACACAATACCATGGAAAGATCAAATAAATAAATGAGAAATTTAATAAAATTTAAGCTTCACCTGAAATATGCACTTTTCTTTGTAAAACTATAATCCAGATAATGCAGTTTTCTAGGTCTAATGTAATACATATACTACACATATGTGCTTTACTTGAAATATGCGTAATTGGATGTCCTATGTCTTATTTGGTAGCTGTAACTTAAAACTTCTTGTAGTCTCTTTAAAACAATAATTATTTCTGTGGGAATGCATAAAATAAAAGGGGGATATAAATGTAGAAAGCTTGGACTGGCAGTGTGGCTTCATGGTAGAGTGCTTGCCTGGCATGCATGAAGCCCTGGTTTCTATTCCTCAGTACGACATAAACAGAAAATTCCAGAAGTGGCATTATGGCTTACATGTTAGAGTACTAGCTTTGAGCACAGAGAGACTGAGGAACAGAGCCCAGGCCCTGAGTTCAAATCCCAGGATCCACAAAAAAACTGTAGAAAGCTCTTGTTCTACTTGGTTTCTCTATTTTACTTCCACATAACAACTTTTGGTCTTAAAGTTATGAGGTATGGAAGTTTCTAATTAAGTTTTAGTGGTAGGAAACTACTGAAAATTATCAAGAAATTTCTGTGTTTCTTTCACAATTTTGTTTGATCAAAGTGCTCAAGACAGATGACTGATAAAGTAAGCAAATAACTAGCTCTATTGAATGTACAGCTTCAGTGTATTTAGAGAGCAGGACAATTACCAATAACAATGTTGTAGAATTTCTCTTGTACATCTTTTACCTCCTGGGAAAAGTAAAATTAAAACCATGGTGAAATACTGTCAATGACTAGAATTACTAAAATCTTAAATCAACAACAAAAGAGAGTAAATGCTGGTAATAAAAAGGAGAAACTGCAATATGGTTTCTCCACTGATGGAAATGCATAATGATAGACTCCTCTAGAAAGTTATTGGAAAAGAGTTATGTAGCAAGCAGTCAGATCTGAATGATGCACTTTGATCTATGAGTCTATTACACTTAGAAATATTACTGCGTTTCGTGTTACTCAAGAAAAGTTTGAATGTATGCCTACAAAATGTCTTGTCAAAAAGTATTTAAGCCAATTCTACTCTGCCAAGACATTATCTCTTAAACATACTGGTCTACAATTGGAATCCTAGCTATTCTGGAGGCAAAGATAACTAATGATTATGATTCAAGGACAATCTGAGTAAAATATTAATAAGACTCTATCTAAATGAAAAAAGTAGGATATGATGTCACGTACAGATCACAACAGCTAAACAGATGTGAATTCAGAAGTCTTGATCCTGTCCAATCAGATCAAAGAAAGACATTCTCTGCAAAGTCATGAAAGCAGAATATGTTGAGTGCTTGATAAAAATTGTAGAGCATTGCCTAACAATGGGGAAAGCTGTGCTCAAATCCCAGTCTTGCCAATAAACAATACCAGCAAAAAGACACCTCCATTTAATCCTAAGGGGTTTTATTTTAATTTGAAATTTTGTTTCAAAAACAAGTTATTATGTGATAACTGAAAAAACTGGAGAGCAGTTCATACTTTTGGCCATTTTAAGCATGGCTAAAGTTTTTGTCTTAATTTTACTTTTGTTCAACAAGTAATATGCAATTGAATATAAAAGTTTATACCATAAAAAATCAACTCTTCCTAAAGTGCTTTTCATGAAAACTGTTTTTTTTAATATTTCTTAAAATGATTACTTTTGGTCTCTCCACTCTGCTGGTAATCTAACCACAAATCTGTTTCATCCTATTTAACATAAGTGTTATATTCTAGATTGAGCAATAAATGACTTATTAAGAAAGACAAGTATTGTTTATTCTTAATATTTAACTGCCAGAAACTACTATTTTCAGAACTCCCTCTTTTTAGGCAGTGCCTATAAGATATTTTTTATGAAATTTGAATTTGAAGATATGGAGTTCTTGAGGACTGTGATGCATCATCAATCATAATGGAATATGTTCTTCTTTCTGCTTGTAAGCCAGTGTATTTTGATGAAATAGAAGACACAGTTCTTTCAGTACTTATATATCTACTTCTCATTTTGGACAGACACTATGCAGCTTCAATGCAAAGGGGGATGCTATATGTATCTTTCTTCCATCAAATTATGGATGGTGACAGGCAAACATGGATTTAAGTCTGTCCTGATGGTATGTAATATTCACCCCTTGATGGATTCAGTTTGGTTTTTTATTTTCACTTTTTTTCTTTTTCTTTTAATTTTATTGTTGGGGTAATATATAGAGGGGTTACAGTTATATTCGCCAAATACTAGGGGTATTATTTTTCACACATTGATACCCCTTCTCATGTTTTTGTCCCATTTCCCTCCCCCCACTCTCTCCCAATCATCTTGTTTCCCCCCTTCCTTTTCCTATTTTATATAAACAAATAAACTTATATGTAACATACCAGGTAACGAAGTCAGATATCGTAACAATATGAGATTAACCAAAGGGCAACAACAGTTCGCCTTTTTATGTCCTAAATTCTGAACTTATTTCTCAAGAGCTCAGTAAATACCAGAAAAAATAACCTGCTCTGATAATTGCTTGCAATCAACTCCTGCAATGAATAATTAATCTGCCTTTATCATTCTGTGTTCTCTGTAATAAAAAACTTCATTTCTAGCACATTACTGAGGGAAACCTCAACAAGGCCATTGTGATAATATCCATCCTGAGTGATCTCTTTCATATCCCAGCCTGATGTTGAATTTCTCTTCCTTGAAATTTCTAATTTTTTGAAGATATTTTTCTTAATCCAAAACAATCAAGAAAAAATTGTAGTTTGTTTTTTAAACAGGCTGATAGAAATGAGTAGTATTGTCACTGAGCTCTTCAGCTCAAGGCTACCACCCTACCCTTGAGGCACAGCCCAACTTCCCATTTTCTAGAGATTAATTGAAGATAAGAATTTCAGGTCCTTTTGTGTTGGGCTGGCTTTGAGCCTTGATCCTCACATCTCATCTTTCTGAGTAGCTAGGATTACAGTTGTGAGCCACCTGGCTCAGTGATTTTGGACTTTTATAGAGAAACCAAAGTCTGATTTGATTATAATGTAAGCATAGTGAGTAATCAACCTTTCTTTAGAAATCTACACATACTAAGTTGACAATTCAATAGATATAAACCATGCATCTTCCCTCAAGACACCAGGAAGACCTTTCCTTTTTTGTTCCCCCACTGAGGTAAACATTATTTGGGGATATATGAGAATTTCAATAATTGTCAATGACACAGAACTAAACCATTCACATTGCTTGATATATTAGCATTAGTATTGTTTTATTGTATTTTATTGTAGGGCTATTTTATAGAGGGATTACAGTTACATTCATCTGGTAGTGGGTACATTATTTCTTGAGCCTTGATAACCCTTTTTACGTTTTTGTCCCCCTTTCTGTCAACCCACCCCTCCCAATCATCTTATTTTCCCCCCTTCCCTTCCTTATTTCAAATAAACACATATACAATATACCAATTAACAAAGTCAGAGTAACCACATGAGATTAACTATACGTGGAAATAAAGAGATAAGAAATAACTTCATATAGTACATATGTTTCCATAGCCTAGAGTTCTTTCATTTGGCCTTATCTAGTTCATGACCTTATGTATCTAGATTTTGAGCTATTGTAATCCTCTGCTAGGAGAGTCCAAGATGTGTGCTTTGAACTTATGCTCCTTTGGGTCTGGTTTACTATACTTAATATGACTTTTTCCAAGTCTTTCCATTTCCTTATGAATGGAGCGATATCATTCTTTCTGATGGCAATGTAGAATTCCATTGTGTATAAGTATTTTTTATTTTTTTATTTTTTATTTTTTTATTTTTTATTTTTTTAATTTCAATGTATAGAGGACTTACAGTTATATTCTTCAGATAGAAGGTGCATTACTTCTCACACATTGATATCCCTTCTTATGTCTTTGTTCACATTTTCTTCCCCCTCCCCTCCCCTCACTTCTCCTCTCCCATTTCAAATAAGCAAGTAAATATCTATGTAATATACCAGGTAACAAAGTGCACCAAAGGGGAACACAAGCGAAGAGAGAAAAACATAATACATAAAGAATAACAGTCATTTTACTTAAGCTCTTGTTTCCATGTCCTGGAGGTCTATAAATTTGACTTCATCCTATATGGCCTTATGTATCTAGGGTTTGAGCTATTGTCTGTACTTTTACTACACTAAAGAGAAAAATCTTTCCCATACCTTATAACTGATGCTTCACAGTCAGGGAGTCATTTGTGACCTGATTTTGTCCTTGATTAACAGGTAACAAGGAAATACATACAAGCTGATAACCTACAGTCATTTGCTGCCTTTCCTTAGCTGCATTTAAAGCTGTCTTCAGCTAATCACCCCATAGATGACCTTCACTTTCTCAGCTCCTTTCCCTTTATTCATTCTTGTAGGAATTCTTCCTATTCAGTTTTAACACAGGAGGTAAATGTATTGGAAAGTAGAACTTTCTTTTTGTCAGAAATGATTTTACATGTACATGTACATGTATGTCCATGTCTCTCAATTTCTTTTTGTGTGTATGGCTTCTTGAAAACCACATCACCTTATTTTTTAACTGTAACCCTCCCCCATTAATGACTTTTAAAATAAAACATTTAATTTTTTTAAATTTAAACACTTAAAAAATTAAATATTAAAAAATAATCCGGGGTGGAGGCTCCAACCTGTGATCCTAACTACTCAGGAAATTGAGATCTAAGGATCTGCAGTTCAAAGCCAGACTGGGCAATAAGGACCAGGAGACTTATCTCCAATGAATCTCTAGAAAGGGGAAATGGCTCTGTAGCTCAAGGAGCAGAGCAGCAGCCTTGAGCTGAAGAATTCAGGGAGAGTGCCCAGGCCCAGAGTTAAAGCACCATTATCCATTAAAAAAAAATAGATATAATGAAAGAAAACTGCAGCATACACAGAACAAACAATGGGAAGAGAATGTATTGTTTTTACCTTTCAAAATATTGAAAAGACAAGCAGTTTGATGTTTCAAATTATACTGGCATGAAGGGATAAAAGAATCAGATGTTCTAATGCCCCAGGATCTATTGAAAGTAGATATTCACTAACATTTGCTACAAAGTCAACCAGTTCAACAACTCAATGAAGTTCAATCAGATTAGCTCATATTTCTACTATTTGTGCTGGAAAGAAGCTAACAGATTTAAAATGCATTCTTTAGACATGAGATCTATTATCCTACTGTGAATTCTGGGTATTTTTGTTCAAGCTATCTATTCAAACAGGAAATAACTTTATCTGTATTCTCTGCTACTTATGCTTCAAAATAACTGACTTTCCAGCCCAAACCAAAATACACCTAATTTACTCCATTTTGTAGATGACTTCGCTTTGGCATGATGATGGTTTTATATTGTTTTGTAGAAAATATTTATTCTGAACTCAGTCAAAGCCATAGTGAAATCCTTTTAGAAAATATATTCCTTGAAAAGCTTGTATAAGCTAACCAACTTGGCAAAAAACTAAGAAAAAACAATCACCTCAGCAGATTCCAGGAAGAGCTAGCTGAGCTAAAAAAAAAAAAAAATCTTTTATGCTTATAGACAATAGCACTAACTCTATGTCAAACCAACACAGTTTATCTTCTGACTCTTTTCCTCTCTAGGAAAGTGAATAAACTTTTGTTCCCTTGTTTGCCACCCTCAGTGTTGGTGAATTCTTTCACACACAGCTGAAGTCTCCAGACTTAACATTGACCCTTTGAATGTACTTATTTTATTCCATCTACCATACCTTCAGCTTATCTTTTCAGCTACCTTCCTCAATTTTAAAACAAGAATCATGTGGAATCCGTGCTTTTTTTTTTACTTATAATTCATCTTCACATGTCTAAATTCTGTTTTTAGAGTCAGGCACAGATTACAAAGCGTCCAAATAATCTGAAATTAGCCATTATATTTTTCCAGCGTATTTTTTTTTTTTTGCCAGTCCTGGGCTTGAGCTCAGGGCCTGAGCACTGTCCTTGGACTTCCTCAAGGTTAGAGCTCTACCACTTGAGCTTCAGCACCACTTCTGGCTTTTTTTTTCCTAGGTATGTGGTGCGGAGGAATCAAACCCAGGTCTTAGTTCATGCTAGGCAAGCACTCTACCACTATGCAAAACTCTTGGCCCTCCAGCATATTTTTGTAAGGATTCTAGACTCTGGAGGTCTACTTGTATCCAAATGTTTCTAGGTATATTTGATGTAATTGTATATCTAGTGCATCAATTTTTCATAATTAATTTTGTCCTACTCAGGTTCCTATAAAGAATATACTTTATTGTTTTTTTCCTGTGATACTGAGGAATCAAACTCAAGGCTTCATGCATATTGGGCAGGCAGTCTACCACTAAACCACATTCCCATTCCTACTTTAAGATTTTTATGTGTGTGTGTGTGTGTGTGTGTGTGTGTGTGAATAAAAGTGTTTACAATTTGCTTTATGTTTAAGTTGCTTATGGTAAAAAAGATCAACATTTTCTCAAATAGTTTTAAACATAAGATTTAAATTTAAAATGAAGATCTAAAATTTTGATATAATAAAAATATCAAAATATAACAAATAGAAGGACTACAAAGTATTGTAATTCTATGAGGAGATAATCTATGCAGGGAATTTTTCAACTTGTGTTTTATTTGTTAGTTACATATTTTGAATATCTTAAAAATGAACACAGAGTAGAAGTGTTCATATTGTACAATACTGCAATTAAGTTAGGATTCCTATACAATTAATAGAATTGGTTGGCATTTTATTAAAGCTGAGATAATCCCTTCTGTAACTGCTTAAATTTCTGTCACATATTTTATTTATTTATTTATTCATTTATTTATATTCTGTTGCCTATGCTTCTAAAGACCCATCAACCAAAAATTAAAAAAAAAAGAAAAAGAAAAGAAAAACAGAAGAAAAAGCCAAAAGCATTGCCTGGAGTATATTACACTTTACAAAACAAGCTAAACACAAAAACATGGATCACCTTACTTATATGTAGACTCCCAAAAACTGTTACTCTGGGAAGCAGAAAGTAAAAAGTGGGTTCAAAGATGAAGAGACAGTAAGATCAGTTTACAAAACTTACAATTGTGAGTACGTTTTGGAGACTTAAGATACAAAATGGTGACTATCATTAATAATCTATTGTATTTGGAATACGTGAATTTTACAAAGAAGTAATATTTAAGAGCTCTTACACACACACACACATACACACACACACACACACACACACACACACACACACACACCCCTACATATATATATATATATATATATATATATATATATATATATACCCACACGTGAAACTACGGAAAAAAATTGTTGTATTAACTTTATTGGGGTAAGATTGATATGAGCTTCAAATTCACACAGTTTACATACAAAATTCACACAATAATTATTTGTTAGTTATACCTCAGGGAAGCTGGTAGGAAAAGAAAGAATAATAGTTGGATTCATGCTTCTAGGCTGGAAATAATTCTACAGATTTTCTAAACCACTTTAAATAATGGTAGATCTCCCTTTATCTTGGCTACTTTATAGTTAAAATTATGGGAACATTGACCTTATCTTGCACTGCATTTGGAAAGAAGCACTAATAAATTCACAGTAAAGTTCTCAAAACCATTGAGTTCTTAAATCACATAGGACACTAGAGATGATTTTTATTTCCTTTACATAATCAGAGTTTTACTCACAGTATTTGAAGTCATTTCCAAATAAATTTTTGGAACGATGACTATTTTAAGATGATTTCATTGATAAATAAATTAACTTACCAAATGGTTTAAAGTATGAGATTTTATTATCTTGCATATCTAGTTATCTAGGTAAAATATGGTGCATTCAGAGATTCAGTGACATCATTGCATCAAAGTCAACACTGTTCATCCTGTATCATGTCCACTTCAGCTTATGCTTGTGGTCACAGGACAGAGGCTGTGCACTTAGGCCTTGTGCTGAAACAGTACAACAAAATAGAATTTATTTTTCCTTTATGCATACCTTCTTAAATATAAGTGATTTTTCCCTAAGAATTTTGCCTTCCCTCTATCACTTTATAGCTACTTGGCAAGTTCTGAGCAAGTCTCTTATAAAAGCAGGGGGAAGATATGATTGGATTTTATTTATTTAGGATTTACTTCAGTCATATAGAGGTGGAAAGGAGGAAATAATTCAGGTCAATGCAGAGAACATGAAATAGCCACAGTTAAGTCACCCTCAATGTTGCCTGCGATTGTGCCAGTTTTCTATACTGTGCAGTTGTTTTAGAGTCAGTAAAAATAGCCATGACATTTTAATTCATAAAATTTTTTTACTTTTTCCTACAGAAGCTTCTGGACTGCTCTGCTCTAATGATGTGCAGGCAATAGGAAGGTTTTTTGCTGCCTGTAGACTTACAGTATCCCTTAGAAATTTATTATTATAGGCTTTGGCTGATTCTTCCAAAATGTCCTTCTGTCATTCACTTTTCTACCATGATGTGATAGAAAAAAGTTTCTGCAAATCCTCCAGTGTAAGTTTAATATGACTTCTGTGGGTGTTATTGTGTAGTAGTTACACAGATATCACAGCACGTCCATTCCTCTTCCTGTCTTCAGTAATGCCATGCTGAAATATTACGGAGATCTTAAAAACAACCACAAGACCGTTAAAATCTGCAAATGTGTTTCCCAGTCTACTTGAATTTTTTAGACTGAAAAAGTAATGAAAGTTTCCTAATTACATTACATTGCAATAAATGCCAGTTGTCAATTCTTTTTGTTTAATATGTGACAGAAAACAGTACTTGCTTGAGTGGCCTACTAAAAAAAAAAAAACATAACAAGTATGAGGCAGCTGATGAGGCCAGACTTTTCCTTTTTCTTCTTACTGTATGTTATTGTCCGGGTTATATACAGAGGGGTTACAGTCATGAGGCCAGGTACCTTAAATAGTCAACTCGAACAGCCTTATTCCACTAGAACTGTCAGAACTCCATTGGACTCCTCATCATTTTTTTTTTATTTTGCTTAGTACAATGCCTGGAACAGAATGAATATTTGTATGACAGCCTCCTAATTATCTAGTAATACAGTCATGAGCCATCAATAACAGGTTTGAAATTTAAGTATCATTATTTTTATCTACATAGATTAATTGTACAAAAGAGGTTTTCTTGTGACATTTGCACATATTTAATTTATCTCATCCAAAACTGACCCATGCCTCCATTTTCCTCATTTCATTCGCATTTCTTGAAACAGTTTCAACAGTCTATTTTATTCCATAGCCAAATACGTAGAATGAGAATACTATTTGCTTTATTTTTTTCTTTATTCAAAACTGAGACAGTTTTCTTAAAACACAAGATACATAAGTTAAGACAATTGAAAAAGCCTCCAGACCAATTATAAAACAGGTTCAGCTTAGTTGATAAGATAAACTAAAAGGCTTGGTTGAATGTGTTAGGTAGAAACAGTCCCAAAGATGCAGGTTTCAGAACACATTTGACTAGGAACTCAGAGACAGGAGAAATGGAAAAGAATGAAGATAAAAGGACTTCCATGCAGGAGACAGAATAAACGAATATATAAAATAAAGTCAGACAAAATATATTTGCTGTGATTTTAGCGTATTGTTTCATTTGTTGTTGTCATGAATGTATATAACAAGATATATTTTATACTCATGTGGTATTTTTTAATGCCTAGAGATATTTGGCTTTCATGGCTTTCTTATATTACATTGTAGACCTTCATGGCACATGACTTCATGTTCTCTGTTTTAAAGATAATTTGTTCATCTCAAAGAATTTGATAAAATGAATTGCCATTAATATAACAGACTTGATGTTTCATGAATTTTTAATGTTGGATATTCTTCAAGTTCAGTCATGGATAAATTGAGGTTTATAATGCTTTCAACTTTTTTTGGCTTTTTTTCATATATTTTTATTGTAATTAATAGAAGGGTTACATGATATTTTCCAGATAGATGGTGCATTAATTCCCATACATTGATACCCTTTCACATGTCTTGGTTCCCATTTCCCTCCCCCCACTTCCACCCCTCATCTTGTTTTCCCCCCGTTCCCTATCCAATTTCAAATAACCAAATACAAATATATCCGATATATCAGGTAACAAAGTGAGATACTGTAACAATATGAGATAACCAAGGGACAGCAAAAGAGATGAGAGATAACATAGTACCTTAAGAACAACAATCATTCATTATATGGCTTATAATAGAATCTTTCACAATGTTCAAAAGTAACTTTCTTAAAATATATGAATTGCTCATTTTTGAGCATTTAGGAAGGATGATGAAAGAAGTAGTGTTCATAAAAATATATTGTATTCATAAACTTGTTAATGGAAGCTCCTTTGTACAACAACTTAAAGAAATGAAAATGTACATTATAAAAAGAAAAAAGGAAAGGAAGGAAAGAGATGCTATAGGAGTCGATTAGCAGACTGCTTGCTTAGGAAAAATAAGACCCTGAGTTCAGTTCCCAGTAACCACATTTAATTGCTTCTGTAGTAACCACATTTTATTGCTTTTGTAGTTTCTAGGATTGATGTTTATGATAAGGTAGCATTATAATTATATCTTAAGGATTCTTCCTTTCCTTTCTTTTCATTATTTAGAGAATTGCTTGCTTTGTTATTTTTATAGTCAACCACACTTAGATAAGACTGCATATATGTAATATGTTATTCCTGTAAAAGTAGCAAAAAAGTTAAATTTAACATTTCTAGACCACTTCTCTAGCATCTCAATTCAATACAGCAATTTTTTTATTGTTTCTTTCCTTACATCCTTCATTGAATAATGTCCCATTGTTCTGGTGTACTAGTTGATTTGTTCATTCAACTGCTCAAAGCATCCAGGATGCTCATATGTTATAAATTTTTTAACTCTTTGAATAAATACCACGGATCATTTTATTCACCACATTTTCATTTACTGAATAGTTTCTCTACCAGAGCAGATGATTTAATTAGAACGAAGTCAAACTACTAAGATTTTTTTCCCATATATTTTATGGATCACAATATGCTGAAAAATCCAGTTTGCCTAATCCTATCATGTGTCATGTATATATTAATCCATGTCATCTTCTACAAGATTATGCATTGGCTATTTTTATTATTATTATTGTTATGATCACAGTTTATAATACATTTTCAGTTAATTTTGTGAAAGAATAAAGTCTATGTCTAAATTCACTCATCTCAATGGGTTTTAGTATGTGTAGCTTAAATGTGGGAAACATTAAAAGGGAGAATAGAAGCAGAAAAATCATTTTGAAAGCTTTTAAAGGTGATAATTAGGAAAAAGACAAAAGCTTGAGTAGGATGTTAGCAGTTCTTGAATTTTAATTTAGAATCTATGAACTTTTATGAGCTTTTATTAAAATACATTAAATATTGAACCTTTTGGTATTAATAGAGCTTTTATATATGAGATTTGTATAATGAAAAGAGCTAATAAAGTCAAGAGAGAAAGCATAAGCCACTGTGTACATTAATGGGGCTAGTTTTCAAAATGGAGAGCTACCACCATGTTTTGTGTGTGTGATGACAGAGGCATAAGAATTGGTTTTATGTATGGGAATTGCAGTTTCTATCTAAAGACTTTATAAAAAATATCAGTGGCTCATGCCTGTAATCCTAGCTACTCAGGAGGCTAAGATCTGAGGAGCGCTGTTCAAAGCCAACCTGGTCATGAAAGTCTGTGAGGTTCTTCTCTCCAATTAACCAATAGAAAACTGGAAGTGGAGCTGTGCCTCAAGTTTTAGCCTTGAGCTGAAGAGCTCAGAGACAGTGCCCAGGCTGATTTCAAACCCGACAACTAAGCAAAATGAAAGTAACATGTAAAATTATCTCTATCAATTTGTGATTTAGGAATATAGAAAATATTAATGTAGAGGTAGAGATAATTTTTAACTCTTGTCATTCAAATAACATATCAAATATCAAGTAAACGATTGTAGAAATTAAGACACAGAGATCCTATGTATTGTAGAACACCAACATTCAGAGATTAGCTGAAGATACTGAATCTCCCAAGAGATAAATAGGTAACTACTATTGAACTTGTGAGAAATGAAGAGACATTGGGGAATGTGTTTGCAAGAACATGCAATAGTCAAGTTCTGAATAATTTTCCAATTTTGCTGAAAATGCAGAAAGAAACAAATACGTATCATTGAAAATGAGATTTGTTAGTGTGGAAGCCATTAGTGATGTTGTCAAAGAAACATTCTATAAAAGATGTGAATCAATTGGTTCTATTAGATAAATAGCAATTTGTACACTTCTGATAGACTATACAGATATCAACTTTTTTCTCTCAGTTCCTATTGAGATGCCTTTACAGACTGTATCCTAACCTGAATGCATTTCTTTTTCTATATTCATTCTAATCTTGCCCTTAAATGTCTGCCAGATACTGGGGCATTTGTTTGTGTGGGATGCCTGCACATAGAACAAAGTCACAAAAAAAAAATGTTATTACTAGTGACTGATTCAGCTATGTAGACCCCAAGGCAATTTTTCTATGGGGCTCAAAGCTAGTAGACTTAAGGCCTAAAAATGTTTTGTTTTCTTCCTAATGCTTACTCATCTCCTCTCCATATCTTTCAGCTCTGATTAGAAGGGAAAGAGATTAAGATGAACACATCAACTGACAAACAAACCAAAAAAAAATCAACAAAATGAAATCGAAGAGCAAAAGAGTTATACTTTGCAAAGGCCTGTTCAAATTCCAAATGATTTAAAAATAGGCTGTTAGCATTATGAAACTTCCCGGACCCCATAGGGAACTCTTCTCTTCGAGATGCAGTGAAGGCAAAGTAATAGCAACACTCTTCCTCTATGTAGCACCACCATAAATTGGGACATTGCTCAAGATTAGACATCAAATCCTCAGCACTTATTTCAGCAATGTCTATGACAGAGGTTGTGAGGAAAGTCCAGAAATAAAAGAACCTTTCTAGGTTGAGAATTATATAAATTATAGAAACCTACCATATATGTTGCTCCTCAAAAATCTTGATTTTGTCTTTGTTTTTTTTCTAATCCATTATTACACTCTTTAGATTCTACCACCTTATGTGGTTATCTAGAAATAGATGTTTAAACATACTATTGTTTCAGTTCTTAAGATATATACACCTCATTTTATATATGGCTAAATTCACAAATAAAGTAACACGTTTACAAAATCATTTTTCCTGTGTTGAAATATCTTTTTACATATTAAAATTTTGAATTGTTTATTTACAAATAAAATATGAGTAAGTCTTTTGTAGAAGCTGCTATGCTAATTCTATGGTAAAGAAAATAAAACACAGTCTAAAGATTGTGCAATGTTAGCTTTAAAGTTTTGGCCAAATAGTTCAAAATAATATATTAGCTAATGCATAACTTTGCAAATAATTAATACTTTATTTATTTGTTTGTTTGTTTGTTTGTTTATTTGCCAGTCTTTGGACTTGAACTCAGGGCCTAAACACTATCCTTGGGCTTTCTCAAAGCTAATGCTCTACCACTAGGGACATAGCACCAATTCCAGCTTTTTTTATATGTATGAGGAACCGAGGAATCGATCCCAGGTCTTCATGCATGCTAGGCCCAATAGTTTATTTTTAATGGCATACTCTAACTTTAATCAAATGTTGGATGCTATGAAATTTGTTCGCCAGAAACACAATTAAAACAGTAAGTTTGGTTTTGTTGACATACATAATAACAGCAATAACTCAAATTTCAGATTTTTTTGTAACTCTTTTACTAATAATTCCAACCATTTTAACAGGCTTCAAAAAATATGAATGTATGACTTGTCCCAAGTTGTTCATATTACAGATTGCTAAATATGAAGATTTATAGGTAGGTTTCACATCATATTTTTATGTAAAAATTTTTTAGAAGAGGTGTATAAAATATGTACATAAGTAAAATATGAAAAGTATATATGTATATATAAGAAAACACAAACATGGGCCGGGAGTTTGGCCTAGTGGTTAAAGTGCTTGCCTAGCATGCATGAAGACCCGGGTTCGATTCCTCGGTACCACATATAGAAAAAAAAAAGCTGGAAGTGGTGCTGAGGCTCAAGTGGTAGAGCTCTAGCCTTGAGAAAAGTCCAAGGACAGTGCTCAGGCCCTGAGCTCAAGCCCAGGACTGGCAAAAAAAAAAAAAAAGAAAACACAAACATATATGCAGATATTATTTATATATCTATATAAAAATTACAACTTTTTAAAGTTCATATGTATGCATAGGTTTATCTTATATATGTATATATATATATTTATATGTATACATATACTTGTATGAATACATGAATGTGAAATTCTCTTTATTAATCTAAAAGTTCATATATGGTTTGTATGTGTAAGTATATGTGTGTAATTCCCTCTAATTATACATCTTACTATCAATTTGACTAGCTTCAAATACATAGTAAGAAGACAGTAATTTTTATATTGTAAATGTTAATGTAATAATGAGATACCAACCAGTAATACATTAGTATTGCATATTAATGATATGTTTTAAGATTTTAGGTAACTGTGGCCTTGATTATTTTCTTGATTTAGTAATGATTCTCCACCTGTCAAAAATGTCAAAAGAAATAAGATCTTATAATTCCCATTCCTATTTGGTTTCCTGGGTCATGGGGCTTGAACTCTAGTCCTGGACACCATGAACAGTTCAGCTCCCAAACTACCCCTTGAACCACAAGGATTACAGGCATGAGCCACTGTACCAATACATATTTTTTATCAAAGAATTTATTACCATTGATTTTTACATCATATTTCAAATGACATGTTTAACAAACAAGTGTTCAAGAAGGGAATCTCTATATACAATCAAGGGCACTTAGTTTTTAGAACATAATCAAAATGCCAATACATATTTTATCTAAAATATAATCTGGCTATATAGGTATGTACCAGGGATCCCATATTATGGAATTTGGTCCTACTTGCCTTAATAATTCTCTCAATTAATTGTTAACTGATATATGAACATACTTTGCCATTAAAACTGCAACTCCACATTAAAGGTATTTATACATATCCTTGAATTTACACATAATATATATTTTTAAATTTACACATTTAAATAATACATATAACATATGCATGATAAATAAATGCAGTAAATACAAATGTTTTATGTTTACTATACAATATAAAATGTTTTTACTGTGTACATATAAAATTGCAAATGTACATATATCTTCATATCATTTAAGCGAAGGCATACATTATTTAAAGTACTTTGTGAACATGTAAGGTGGTAACCATTGTGAATGCAGCCCTTCATAAAGAAATGTAGGGCCAGGAGTGTGACCTAGTATTTAAGTGCTTGCCTGATATGAATGGAGTCCTGGCTTCAATTCCTTGTTGCCACAAACACAGAAAAAAATAAAATTGATGTTGTGGCTCAAGTGGTAGAGCGTAAGCCTTGAGAAAGCTCAAGAACACTGATCAGGCTCTAAATTCAAGATACAGGATTGTGGGATAAAAAAGAAAGAAAAAGAAAAAAGCAAATGTACCCTGATTCAAAAACAAAATTAAAAAATAGATTCTCTTTGGTAATCTTAGCATAAGTACCTGAGACAATTGTATACAATTTAGCTATTGATGGGTATTAAAACTGTTATTTACTCCAAGTTAGGAATAAAGTATATCTTTGAAAACATTGAAGATCTGACATATATACATAAATGTTCTAACAGATTTTCTGCATACAGCAGTTTGGACATCATATTCTGCTTACTTTTTAGGTTAATATCTTTGAGAAGCCCCTCATAGAACTTAACTGAGTGTATTAAGTTTAACAACAAATACAAAATTTCCTCTTCCTCTATTTACTCAAAACCTTTAGTTTTCAATATTCACCTTTATTTGTACTAATGTACCTGGAAACAATTTTTTTTTTTTTTTGCCAGTCCTGAGCTTGTGCTCAGGGCCTGAGCACTGTCCTTGGACTTTCTCAAGGCTAGAGCTCTACCACTTGAGCCTCAGCACCACTTCCGGATTTTTTCTATGTATGTGGTACCGGGGAATCGAACCCGGGTCTTCATGCATGCTAGGCAAGCACTTTAACCACTAGGCCAAACTCCCGGTCCACAAATTTATAGCTATAAATGAGAATTGCCATCTAGGCTAAAACAAGATGATGAGAAAGGACCAAGTGTGAACCAATGTAACAGTGCTATTCACAAGACAATATGCTAGAAGTGAACTTTACAAGTTGGGAAGGGGTCGGGAGAGAGGGAAAATGGTAGAGGAATATGAGAAGTGGTAACAATGTTCAAGAAGTAATTTACTCACTTCCTTATGAATGTACATGTAACCCCTCTATACATCACACTGACAATAAAATAAAATATTATTCCATGCTTGTAGTTTAGTTTATAATTTGTGAGTATAAGTCTATTTTCTAGAGTATCATGAAATGTTTTTTAACTGATGTATAAAAATTTAAAAAGTCTAGGCAAAGTATCTGATTTTGCTATTACAATGGAGTAGAACAAAATGCTCCTTCTCTCCTCCCTTCTCTTCCCCCCCACCTCTCTTTCTCTCATGCTCTGTCTCAATCTCAGTGCCAGGGCACTGTCCCTGATGTCTTTTGCTTAAGACTAGTTCTCGACAATTTTCAGCTAGTGTGCCACTTCTGGTTTTCTTATGGTTAATTGGAAATTAAAGTCTCACCGACTTTTCTGCTGAGACTTTCTTTGAACTGCGTTTCTCAGCCCTCAGCTTCTTGAGTAGCTATGACTACAGGCTTGAACCACCAGATTCAACTACTCAATCTTTTTCCTTGATAAACGTTCCTCCTTGTCCTTCATTCTGGCTATTGTAAGCAGTGTTTTTCTAAATTTAGTTTAACATTTTACACTTCCAAAACTAAATTTTTCTTCATCTGTGTTTTTCGACAATTTCTAGTAAGTTCCCCCAAAATATCTTTAAATTTCTGAATATTTTGTCATTTTTAATTAATCAAATATAATTGTACTTGTAAATTTCCTAATAAAATTAGTGAAATAATAAATTCACTAATAAATTTTCCCTAAGTTGCTAATAGTATGGGGATTTTAGCATTGTTTAGTTGCCACCTCTGCATATTATTTAGTAATATAATGGTGAGCTTACTTGCTATGTTTTCCAATGATGTACTATTTTTATCCTACATGAGCCTTCAAAAGTATATGAAAGTTGTGAACGTCTCTTGGTATTAAACACCAAGGCTTTTCAGTTATGTGGAATAATTTCTGCTGTTTTACTTTGTTGTTGTAGTTCTATGAAACTTTATAAACATGTAAAAATGGTTGATGTTATAGTACTATATCAAGCTGGATGTTTCCGTGTTGACTAGCAGGAAAAATTAAAAAATAAATTGGTCTAGGAGTTTGACAGATGAAAGTTGACTCAAACAAACCATTCATTTTGGAATCGATATTATAATGTAATATATAAATAGTTAATATTTGCATATGACTTGTTAATTGATTACACAAAGAGTTATTTGTATTTTACTACTGTTAACAACATTTACAGATAGAAAATATATGTGTAAAATATGAAGGCCCCATCTTTATTATATATAATGGTGAAATGAAATACATATCATTTGATACAATAAAATGATACATTGTTCCCATAAATAGTTTATGTAAACATATGTAGCTGTAATTTATTTGAGTAACTGTGTAAGCATCTTTCATTTGTTCTTTGGAAAAAGCCTGGTCTCCCACTTCTAAGTTGAAAACTCCTAGAGTCCACAAACCATTTTACAACAGAATAATCTGAAAGCTTAAATCCAAGGATGTGGTTTCCCTGGCAAAAGATTCTAATGATATATTTGAATCTGTCGAATTTATTAGAAGCTCATGTTAGTGACTCTAAAATTTAATCCCTTTCTTCATGGTTTATCTTCCTCCAATATGAACTAACCTGTCCTAAATCATGTACATCTCCTCTACATGTGATTATGCCTTCTTTATTTTTGTTTTTGTTTTATTTATTTTTTGATTAAAGAATTTATTAACATTTTTACATGTTATTTCAAATGACATATTTAACAAACAAATATTCAAGAAAGGAATCTATCTACTATCACTCGCACTTAGATTTTAGAACATAAGTAAAATTAGGCTGAGGGTTTGTATGTCATAGATACATAATTATCTATGAAATAAAACATTCTATCTATAGAGTCATAAATTTTTATGTCTGTGTAGTTATGTTTATATCTCCAATGCCATGTCCATAGCATTGGTTAGGCAAATATTGAGTCCTCACTCTTGAACTGTTTGGATCTAATAGCCACATAAAAGGATACCATGTGCCTTTTGTTCCTTTGGTCTTGACTTGTCTCACTTAACATAATTCTTGCAGTTACATAAGTGAGGAAAGAGGTACAATTGTTTTGATGCTTTCTTTGTTTGCATCATTGTTGGGCTTCTTTACAGTCTTGTTCCCAGTTATGATTCAATATGCAGAAAAAATTCAAGACATCTACAAAATTTTCAAATGGAATTCCATCTGAACTTGGGACTGAAATGAAATGTTCCATCAGGTCTATAAAATTCATGATGAGAACTCACAGAAGTACATTTCAATATTTCATCTTTTGTATACATTGTATTGGGAGAATTATAATTAAGGCAGCACACCACATACTTCCATACTGTTGCAATGTGGCTTCTTCCTTTCTTCCAAGAAGTAGATATTGGTCTTTTTCCCTTTAAAATTGTGCACTGGTGTTATAACTAGATGTGATTAACAAAATACAAAGTGAAAATGTTTTGACTCAATTTTGTATGTTGAGTAAGACATTTTGGTGTATGTGCATTTTAGTAGATACTTTTTTTTTTGATCCTGTGGCTTGAATGCTGTGCCTGGGCTCTCTCCCTGAGTTATTCAGCTCAAGGCTAGTTCTTTACCAGTTGAGCATCAGCACCATTTCTCAGTTGCATCTTCTCAACAATTGTGAAAAAAAACACTTTTTTCATATATTTTATTGGAATTATTAGAAGGGTTACAATATATTCACCAGATTGTTAGTTCACAAATATTGTTACCTTTTCTCATGTCTTGATCTCCATTTCCCTCCCCCACTCCAGTCCCTCATCTTGTTTTCCCCCCTTCCCTATCCTATTTGAAATAACCAAATAAGCATATATACAATATATCAGATAACAAGGTAAAATACTGTAACAATATGAGTTAACCAAGAGACAGCAAAAGAGATGAGAGATAACATAGTACATTAAGGACAACAATCACTCATTATATGGCTTTTGTTTCTATATCCTGGAGGTCCTTTCATTTAGTGTCATTCTATATGGCCTTATATATCTAGGTTTTGTTCTATTGTAAATCTCTTCTAGGAGAGCCCAAGGTTTCTATTGGTTATAACAAATGAGGGAAACCATTGAGCCTATGTTCCTTAGAGTGTGGATTACTTCATTTAATATGATTTTTTTCTAAGTCTTTCCATTTCCTTACAAACGAGGCGATGTTGTTCTAACAGCAGCATAAAATTCCATTGTGTATAAATACCACATCTTGCTGATCCACTCATCAACTGAGGGGCACCTGGGTTGGTTCCATATCTTTCTTATGGTAAATAGTGAAAAAAATCCACTTTTTAAAGAATGGTATTTTATTTTGGGGATGATGTATAAAGGGATTGAATTGTATTATGCATTGTGTGCATTACTTCCTGAACACTGATACTCATTCTCATGTTTTTGTTCCCCTTCCCTCCTCCACTCCCTCCCATCCATTTTATTTTCCCCCTTCCTTTCACTATTTCAAATAAACAGAAAAGCATATATACAATATACAGGTAATTAAGTCAGAAATAGTAACCACCGTTAGATTATCATGAAGAGAAAAGAAATAACTTCACATAGTACATTAAGAAAAACAATCACAAAGATAAACCTTTTGTTTCCATATCCTAGAGTTCATTTCCTTTAGTCTCATCCTGTATGAACATAGCTTATGAGCTATTGTGATCCTCTGTTTTTTTTTTTTTTAAATGTAAACCTACATTGGCCGAGGGCTTGGGTCTTGTGATATCTCATTCAGCTAAAAACAATACCTGCCAGTAAAGAAAATAGAAGAGTGTAATTGACACACGCACATATCTCACATCAAAAAAGTAATAGACAATGAGAGTAATTAAGAATGGCAATCTTTCTGGTGTGGTGGCTCATGCCTGAAACCTTAGCTACTCAGGAGGCTGAGATCTCAGGCCCATAGTTCAAAGCCAGCCTGTGCACTAAAGACTGTGGGGCTGAGGCTCAAGGAGTAGTTTGGTAGCCTGAACTTAAGAGCTCAGCAATATCACCCAGGCCCAGAGTTCAAGCCTATTCTTAAAATCATCATCATCATCATCATCATCATCATCATCATCATCATCATCATCATCTTATCTCAAAACTTGTCAATGGTCACTGTGTAAATGCATCTTTTCAAACTAGACAGTGGAGCAGAATGTGAATCTGAACTTTACCAATGTAAACAAAAGGGCAGGACTTGCTGTGTTAGAAATAAAGAAAGTGGGCAGACTGAATGTTCTGTGTATTTGCTTGTTGGTCAGATTTTTGGCTGATGGCACTCATATAAAAGTAAACTTTACCTGGCCAAGTTACTTTCAAGCTGTTGTTCTTATACCTAAATGACACTCCAACATCCTGAACCATTTCTGACACCCTTCACAAGCAACACGCTCATTTTTGAAGCTACTAACAAATGTCTGTGCCCATTTTCTTTGGCCACAGTTGGGGCATTTCCTAAAAAAAAATACCCCTTCCCCAAAGCAGCTTCTACCCAGAGAATGATCTGTGACCAAAGACAAACATCCTCTGTTTTGTTTCCATTCATTATCACTCTAATATTAAGCCTGCTTCCAGGGCTTCTGCCTTGCAGCATTTCTCTGTAGTGGCTTTCATTTACACAGTTCTGTCAACCTGTGGAAATCCATGACCATATTTTGATATATTAATGTTATATATGGCACACTTATATATTTCCCCATTTGTTTCCTTGCAATGCTTTGTGATTTTTTTTAGAGTTGTGTCAGTCCTGGGACTTGAAATAAATGCCTGGGTGCTGTCTCTGACATTTGTTGAGTTGTTGTTCAAAGCAGGCTCTCTCCTCTTTGAGCCATAGCTCTGGCATTTTTGGTTGCTAATTGCAGATAAGAGTTTCATAAACTTTCCTGCCTGAACTGGTTTCTAATTTATATCCTCAGATCTCAGCTTCCTGAGTAGTCACAATTACAAGCTTGAATTGTGAGTGTTGTGCTGTTGCATGTCCTATTTTTTTTCAAATACCTTTCTGTTATTATAACATTTTGTATATGTTTATTTTGTTGATTTTTACATTGACTCTTTAATCAGTTCCAAATTTCTCACTTTTTCAAATATTGAACCAAATTTCATAATAACTGAATCGCAGTCGGTCCTTAGAAGCGTTTAAATATTTAAGTTATTTAAAATATCTTAAAAGTCATTGCAACACTGGGCACCATGGCTTATGCTGGCAACCCTATCTACTCAAGAGATTGAGATTCGAGGATCACAGTTCAAAACCAACCTTGGAAATAAAGTCCATGAGACTCTTATCTCCAACCAACCAATAAAAAAGCGGAAATGGTGCTGTTGATCCAGTGGTAGGGCAGTAGCCTTGAGCTGAAGAGCTCAGGGACGGCACCCAGACCCAGAGTTCAAGCCCCATGACTGACACACATACACAAAAATAAATTATTTACCATAGCTAAGATATGAAACAAACCCAAATGCCCCTCAGTAGATGAATGGATCAAGAAGATGTGATATTTATACAGAATGGAATTCTATGCTGCCATAAGAAAGAATGATATAACCTCATAAAGAAATGGAAAGACTTGTGAAAAAATATTAGATGAAGTAAACTAGCCTCAAAGAAACACAGGTTCCCTCATTTGTAATAATTAGTACACATCTAGGCCTCTCCTAGCAGAGGATCACAATATCTCAAAAGCTATATACATATGGTCATACAGGATGAGATTACATGAAATTAACTCTAGGATATGGAAACAAGAGGTTCAGCTTTGTGATTGTTCTCAATGTATTCTGTACACATATTTCTTTTCTCTTTTTTCCCCTTATGATTAACCTCATGTGGTTACTGTATCTGACTTTGTTACGTGGTTTATTGTATATACGTTTATTTGAAATAGAGATGGGAAGAGGGGAAAACTAGATGATTGGGAGGACATAGAAGTAGGAAAAGGGTGACAAAAGCTTGAGAAATGGTATCAATAATCAAGAAATAATGTACCAATTACCAGACGAATGTAACTGTAATCCCTCTGTTTATCACCCAACAATAAAATATTTAATTTTATTATTTTTGTCAGTTCTGGGCTTGAGCTCCAGTCCTGAGCATAGTCCTTGGACTTTCTCAAGATTAGAGCTCTACCACTTGAGCCTCAGCACAACTTCTTTTTTTTCTATTTATGTGGTGCCAAGTAATTGAACCTGGGTCGTGCATGCTAGGCAAGCCCTGTACTACTAGGCCAAACTCCTGGCTCATAAAAAAATTTTTTTTGATTCAGATTGTTTTTATTAAAAGAAATTTTAGGGCTGGGAGTTTGGCCTAGTGGTAGAGTGCTTGCCTAGCATGCACGAAGACCCAGGTTCGATTCCTTGGTACCACATACATAGATAAAAGCCAGAAGTGGTGCTGAGACTCAAGTGGTAGAGTGCTAGCCTTGAGAAAGTCCAAGGACAGTGCTCCAGCCCTGAGCCCAAGCCCAGGATGGGCAAAAAAAAAAGAAAGAAAGAAAAGAAATTTTAGCATCGATTTTTACATCATATTTCAAATGTCATGTTTAACAAACAAGTATTCAAGAATGAAATCTTTATATACAATCACTGGCAGTCAGGTTTTAGAATGTAATTAAAATTAAGCTGAGAGTTTTTAAGTCATGGTTAAGTCTTTTTTGGTTCTAGAAATACTAGTTTAAGGAAATAAATCCACACATGATGATCTATGCTCCTGATGACTATAAAAACAAACCTCTTCTGTGTTTGCTCAGTTTTATACTCAAGGTTTAATTGATGCATACAGTACATTAGCCAACATATCCAGAGATTAATATTTAAGAACATAAATATATTTTGTCTGTTTATAGAAAATTTCCAGGCATTCACAGGTGGACTAATTTAAAAAACACATTTTAATGTTTAAGAGAAAAATTATAACTATACTAACGGTGTAACACCTATGAACAACTAACAAACTTCACCAAAATGAATATCAACAAATGAAACATATTTTATTTGGGGAGAGAGTAAAGAGAGGAAGATGCAGAGGAATGGACAAGTGTGAGAAAATACACCATTATATACATTATATAAAAATTGAATTAACTCATGTGAGCATATTGATGGAGTAAGGAAAGTTTGGAGAATTATGGAATGGGTGATATTAATCGAGATGCTCTGTATTCATAACCTGACTTGTGAAGTTGAAAACTCCTTGTCCAACTATGTAAAAGTAATAATTCATTTAACAACTATGACTATAATAAGATATATTCAAATAGATTTCCAATATACTAGTAAACCTCTAAACATTTTTTAGAATAATAATTTTATTGTGGTAATTACATCTAGCAGGGATTTATCCAAATATCTATGAAAAAAATAATGTTTGCCTATACTAGGTTCATGTCCCCTGACTCTTAAATATGCCCAAGGAAAAATGTTAGTCTTAATGCTATTTTTTCTCTTATGATTGATATTCTTTTTAGTAAAATAATAAACCTTGCAAAGTCTAGCTACTTATTATGTTCTTTAAGATTAATTATATAATCTGCATGTCAGTTTGAAAGTGATTCTTCATAGAAGTAATTAGTGAAAGGAATTGTTAAATACAAACTATGTTTTAATTGCCTTTGTGCTGTTGCTTATTGCTTGGACTGGAGATGAAAAACAAAAATGCTAGATAATGAATGTGTATTAGTAGCATCTAATTCTCAGGTGAGTTCAGCTAAAGAGATTGATGTTAATAACTGCCTCTGAAGGTAAATTTTCATAGGACAGATGATCATTTTTCAAATCTATTCCTTACTTTGCTATTGTCATTTATGATTAAACTTTGTTCATGTTAAGTTTTATTATATGCCTGAAGAAGCTATTTATTTATAAAACTCTGAAGAAAAATGAGTCTGACATGAGTTTGTTTGATTAAAAGTAATGTGAATATTTTCAGTTTTCAATGGTAGCCTGATCTAGATCTGTATTTCAGGTAATATCCATTTTACTGCTGACGTTTAAACTGTAGTCATGTCATTCTTATCATTGAACTGATAGTGTATCTGAATGCCATCAAACACTATACTGATAGCATATTGTTATCTTCAATATGATAAATAGATTATTTAAATTGCAAACACCATTATTTTCTCCTTCAGTATTAAATAAATATGACAATAATTATTTAACAAATCTCCATTGAATATTAAAATATTTCCCATTACAAACTATGCAGAAGAAAGGAATAGCATCGTTGGCTTTTGGTCATTTGCAAATCATGTTAAAAGATAGATTTGTAAGTCACCATTTCTTATACCATTGTCTCTTACTCATTATTATGTAAACTATAAGGTTGAACTGATAAAAAGAGAAACATTTAAAGTTTATGCATAATTATATCTTAACTATAGATATCCATACATACATAATATTGGTATATAACACTGGTAAACTACAATGCATTGCTATGATTCAACTGTTATGCTGGACACTGGCAACTAATGCTTGTAATCTTAGCTACTTAAGATGTTGAGAACTAAAGGTTGTTGTTTGAACATGCCCAGGGAGGAAAACTCTGTGAGACTATTACTGTGCAATTAAGTAACAAAAATTAAAAAAATAAGACATGGTTCAAATGACATAGGGTCAACTTTGACAGAAAAAGCTAAGAGACAGAGCCCATTCTTCAGTACCAGTACACATATGATCATGAGTACACATGTGCTCACACACTCACACCCACACATTACAGCGTGCTCCAAGCATTGAATTTTAATATGATGTCTAATAGTACTATAGGTACTTTTTAAATAAAATATTTTAATGAGAGTTCTACTTGGTAGAACTTATGAAAGCTACATGTATATGGTTTTTGCAGTATTAAAAATTTGCCATGCAGAACCATGGTTCACACTTGTAGTTCCAGCTAATTCGAGGCTGCCGCCTGAGAATCACAGTTCAAAGCCAGAATGGGCAGAAAATCTTATCTTTAACAAACTACAAACAAGTCAGAAGTGCTGCTTGTGGCTCAAGTGTTAGTACAATATCCTTGAGTAAAAAAGCTCTGAGAGAGTGCTCAGATCCTGAGTTCAAGCCACAAGGCCACACACACACACACACACACACACACACACACACACACACACGCATGGGCGCAAACACACACAGACATACACACACACACACAACACGTGGTTGCATGCATGCACGCACCTATGCATGTACTCATGCATGAACTCACACTCGCAATAAATTAGTAAAGGTATAAGACAACAAAACTAACATAGGTAGATCTTACTTATATAGAATTATAAGCTATTCTTAAGACAGTATTTGTGATAAAGTTGCTAACTTCTATCTAAAACCTTGAATATTTAATCATATAGCTGGGCACAAAATTGGTTTAAGTACCTATGTGATTGATATCTCTGTCTGGACAATAATTAATTCACTGGTTAATTCAACATTGTTTTCCTATAAGTTTTCCATGACAAGTATTCTTCTAAGCATTTAAATCTACATTTATTATAGCTATACCTAAGTAAGTATTCTACATATAAATTAAAAGATTTGTGCCATCCATGAATTTCCTTAATCATAGAAATGATAAATTTAAGTATCAAACACAAATCTTATTCTCTAATAACATTTATTCATTTATTAACTTTGCATTTTTTTTGCTAGTCCTGAGGTTTGAATTCAGAGCTAGGGCCCTGTCCTAGAGCTTCTTTTGCTCAGGGCTAGCACTCTTTTTCTTGAACCACAGAATCACTTCTGGATTTTTCTGTGTATGTGGTACCTAGGGATCAATCCCAGGGCTTCATGCTAGGCAAACATTCTAGCACTAGGCCACACTCGAGGCCTTCACATTGCATTCTTATATGTTAATTACCTATAACAGTCAAACAACGTGCTTATTTGTGTCTATTAACAATGTAATGATCATTTTGACAATAATTGCAATATGTTTGTAAAACTGTATTTGTAATTTCATTTTAATAATAGAACAATTCCATGGGATGATTTTAAAAATACAGTTATTCATATGTTTGGCAAGGGATATTGAAAATTTGGAAAATGGATAAAGATCTCACGATCTTGAAAAGCTAAAGCTTCACTGTCATTTCTGTATTGAACAAAAACAGCAATAAAAAATGGATTTCTGGTCTAGTGGTAACAACAGCTGCACAAACACCTAGACACTTATGCAGACACAATTTTTCTTGCAATTTAATTATTAAACGTGTTACTTTTATTTTTATGCATCTTTCTTTTTCTCTAAAGTGTCTTTGAAAGAAAATTTGTCTACATGTTGTATCATGCAGATATATTGGTTACTAAGTTCATAAGTAGAGTAATTTTAGTGTTTGTATTTTAGGTAATACCAACATATTTCATATACTAAACTTTGTTTAATTTGAAATAGACAAATACTTATGGCCATATAAGTGTTTTCATATGTTTATATTTTGGATAAAAGTTTCACATATAAGAGAAATTATGTGACCTCTGTCACTCTGAGCAAGATTTCACGTGACATAATCAAATAAGCAGAACATAACAAGAAGTCAGATACTCCAAACATTTTTTTCATATATTTTTATTGTAATTAATAGAAGGGATACATAATATTTGCCAGATAGATGGTGCATTAATTCCCATACATTGATACCCTTTCACATGTCTTGGTCCTCATTTCCCTCCCCCAACCCCCACTCCTCATCTTATTTTTCCCGTTCCCTATCCAATTTCAAATAACCAAATACAAATATATCCGATACGTCAGGTAACGAAGTGAGATACTGTAACAATATGAGATAACCAAGGAACAGCAAAAGAGCTGAGAGATAACATAGTACCTTAAGAATAACAATCATTCATTACATGGCTTATGTTTCTATATCTTAGAGATCCTTTCATTTAACGTCCTACTATATGGCCTTTTGTATCAAGGTTTTGCTCTATTGCAAATCTCTGCTAGGAGAGCCCAAGGTTTCTACTGATTATGACAAATGAGGGAAACCATTGAGCCTAAGTTCGGTTGAGTCTGGCTTACTTCACTTAATATGATTTTTTTCTAAGTCTTTCCATTTCCTAAGAAATGGGGCAATGTCATTCTTTCTGACAGCAGCATAGAATTCCATTGGGGATGTGGCCAGGAGGGATCACTACTGCACTGTTGGTGGGAGTGCAAACTTGTTCAACCACTATGGAAAGCAGTATGGCAGTTCCTCAAAAGACTAAACATAGACCTCTCCTATGACCCAGCAATTCCACTACTTGGCATTTACACAATTATCCAGAAACAAGGACATGCTAAATCCACCAGCACAACGATGTTCATTGCAGCACTATTTACCATAGCAAAGATATGGAACTAACCTAGATGTCCCTCAGTTGATGAGTGGATCAACAAAATGTGGTATTTGTACCCAAACTTTTAAAGCTCTTAAAATCAAAATATAATTATATTTTATGCATCCTTAATAAATTCAATATCTTTTGAATTTACTTTTATCTTTGAAAAGACAAATATCCACGAGCAGGTCATCTAGCTGGGGTAATGACACTTGTAAAAATAAAAGAAGAGGACCTAAAATGATTGCTCAAATGAAAGCTATAATTTGAAATTAAGGTAGGTACTTTTTAAAAATGATATTTATTTTTTTTCACAGGGCCTTGTTCACAGGTTTAAACTTTTTAAAGATAATATTATATTCTGGATAGCTAAGAAGAATAATATATCAATATATGAAGGAATATATTGTCAAATTTGTATTCGTGATTGTATTTATTATTTCTTTACACCAACATGTTGCCAAGTTAAAAACAGCAGTGAACACAATGCTGATATAAGTATCCTAAAAAAACAGATGCAATATATTTCTAATTAATTTTTTTACTCTTTTATTGCTACCAGTCATGGTAGCCCTAGTAAGTCAGAGGCTGGGAGGTCATGGACTAAAGATCTAGTTTGGGTGTGGAGCCTAAGCATCATATCAGAGATTCAAGTAATGTATTTGCATATACAAATATGTATATGCATATAATATATGTATATATGCCTTATATGTGTAACTATATATATATTCATGTTTGTCTCCATGACATAGGATCTTTGTTTTTCTCCTTGGTAAGTTATAGTATTTGGAAATGCTGTTTTTCTTTCATGCATTTTTATTTTTATTTTAAAAGTGATTTACATAAGGGTTAGTTACATGAGTATAGTCATGTTCTTTTTGAACAATATAACCAGTTCCCTCATTCTCTCGCAGTGTTTCCCTCCTGTTCCCATCTATAAGTTGTTTAACTAATTGTAAATATAGTATCTAGTTAGGATCCTGTTTATTTGTTCAATCATTATGCCACCTTGTGCCCCCACCTCTTTTCATCCCAGAAACAGATAAACAAACAAAACAAAAGGGAAAGAAAACAACAACAAAAAATAAATGAACTCCAGTTCATTTCGAATATTGTTTTTCCTGTTGGTCTTTCATTTTGAAACCTCACTGAGCTTATTTGTTGGTCATAGGTGTTATTCATATTGACAATTCTTTTGGATTTTTCTGAAAAGAAATTACAAAGAAAGAAGAAAGTTGGGAGATATTTCCTTATTTGGATTCAGAGTTTTAGAGGGGTAATATCTATCCTTTCGCCATTGACTATTTCAGCTGTTTTATGGTTTTCTTCTCAGTTTTGTGTTATACACTTCTGTATTTGATACAGTGTTTCCTAAGGTGCACAAACTCCAAATGCAGTCCCTACCCACTTGTAGGAACCTAGGTATATGACATCATGCTCATCATCATAGAATTTTATTTATTTATTTATTTATTTATTTTTACTGTAATCTATAGAGGCGTTACAGTTATATTCAACAGACACTAGGTGCATTACTTCTGACAGACTGATACCCCTTCTCATGTTTTTGTCTCCATTTCCCTCCCCTCTCCCAATCATCTTGTTTTCCTCTCTTCCCTTTCCTATTTCAAATTATCAAATAAATGTATATACAATAAATCAGGTAACAAAGTCAGATACAGTAACAATATGAGATTAACCAAAGGGCAACAAAAGAGAAGAGAAATAACATAGTACATTAAGAACAATCACACGAGATAAATCTCCTGTTTTCATATTCTGGAGGTCCTTTCATTTACTCTCATCCTGTATGACATTTTGTATCTAAGTTTTGTGCTACTGTAATCCTCTACATATTTTTGTGGCCAGACCTGGGCTTAAACTCTGGGCCTGACCACTGTCCTTGAACTTTCTCAAGGCTAGAGCTCTACCACTTGAGTCTCAGCACCACTTCCAGCTTTTTATTTTTTATTTTTTTTGTATGCATGTGGTACGGAGGAATTGAACCCAGGTCTTTGTGCATACTAGGCAAGCACTCTACCATTAGGCCAAATTCCTGGCCCCTAGAATTTTATTTTTTATGACACTGAAATAATCTCCATTTCTCACTTGTGGACATTTGCCACCTTCTTTATCATGTATGGGTGTCAAATGCTCTCAGATACTTTTGTTTTTAGCATATTGCTTTTGTTCATTATTGGATTTCCAAATATGAAGTTAAATCTGTATGCTTAGTAGAATCAGTTCTTTTTGGAAAAATGCTAGAATTCACTTCACACCTACTGGATAATGTGTGATTATTGTCCTTAATGTACTATGTCATTTCTCATCTCTTGCTCCCTTGATTATCTCATATTGTTATAGTATCTTACCTTGTTATCTGATATATTGTGTATATTTTATTTGTTTATTTGAAATAGGATTGGGAAGGGGGAAAACAAGATGAAGGAGGGAGTGGGGGAGGGAAATAAGGACAAAAACATGAGAATGTTTGTGAAGTAATGTACCTTCTATCTGGTGAATATAATGGAACACTTCTATTAATTGCAATAAAAATATATTTTTTAAAAAGCTAATAATGTAGTGACTAAGCACTACCTTCATAATGTAGTTCACTCTTGTTTATATGGGCTGTGTTTATATGGGCTCATGTGTTGGTCTCAGTGTAAAACTGGCCTCAGAAATGACTTGATAGTTACATACATCTCTTTTACTTTATCAGCAATATTGTATAAGAATGGTGGTGCTATCAGGAAAAATTACATATTTGCCTGAATTGCTCAATGAAATTATATTAGTCTGGATATTTGCTTTAGAGAGTAAGAATTATATATTTATAATTAACATAAAATTCTTAATTTAGTAATTAACTAGAATAAAATTTAATGAAGATTTATATATTCCAATTGTCTACTTGCTTGAGCATTTTGTTACTGTTTTGTTTTGTTAGGTTAACTTCTTCTAATTATTGAATTTCTGAATGTAATGTTTAGAATTTCTCTTTTAAACATGTTAGAATAGCTGCAGGGTCTGTGCTAATATCATCTGCTTAATTTATAATATTGATCAAATTGCCTTTTCCTTTTTAATTTTTGTCTAGATTGTAAGTTTATATATTTTATTGATATTTTACAGTACTTTCATTCCCATTAATTTTTTTCTCTTATTTCCTTATTTTCAGTTTTGTTGTTTTATTTTATCTCCTCATTAAATATTTTCTACCTTTCTCACTTTTGCTACATGTTGCTCTATTGCTACTTCATTAGGTAGGAACTTGTTACTGATATGAAAATTTTCCTTATTCCAGTGTAAGCATTTAATGGGTAAATATTAATGAATGTTAACAGTGTTTCATTAAGTTATCAGTACTTGTCTATAGTAGTACTGTACACTTTTGTGTAAAATTAGAGAATACATATTTTACCCTTTGAGTCAATTCATTTTTGGTTGCCATTAACTGTTCAAATATTCTTGCGTAGCAAGAGCATAGTCAAAGATAATAAATAAATTATTGGGTATGGCTCTGTTTTATGTAAACAAATGAGTAGAGAATTTTTTTTTTTTTTTGCCAGTCCTGGGCTTGAGCTCAGGGCCTGGGCAATGTTCTTAGACTTTCTCAAGGCTAGAGCTCTACCACTTGAGCCTCAGCACCACTTCCAGCTTTTTTCTATGTATGTGGTACCAAGGAATCAAACTCGGGTCTTCATGCATGCTAGGCAAGCACTTTAACCACTAGGCCAAACTCCCGGCCCATGATTAGAGGAAAAAAAGCTTATTTAACATCATGTGTATGTTACTAACATATTACATTTTCTTTGAAGAGGAATTGATGGGGAAAATTATATGGATAATTTAAATGATCAAGGTGATAGTGAAAGCTTTTGGACTTGAGAAATATACATGGAATAATAATCCCATTCTTAAATGCCTTCATATTTTATACCATAATGTGTATTATATAGTAACATATTTCCTTTGTTTATATATAGCATATATAACTTACAGCCTATATCCAAAACACTTTCTTCCCAAATGTTAATAGTAAGGAAGTATACTATTTCACATGATTTATGTTTGTTTTTTTGCAAGAAGATATCCTGAGTTACTGAGTCTGATATTGTCCAGAGATATAATCTGAATGTAATTGGGCCATAGACACAGAAAGCAGTGTGTTAATGGAAGCTGTGACAAGAGAGAAGACAAAGCCCCTGCCTCGAAGATGACGAAGGAGCCACAAACAAAAAAAAAGTCACAGAAGTAGATTCACTCTTGGAACTTCCAGAACGGAATGCAATCATACTGATACCTCAGGTTCAGCTCAGTGAACCTGATTGGACCTTTCACATTTGGAACTGTAAATAAGATATATTTATAATGCCTTAAGATACAAAATCTGTGGGAATTTTTTTCTGTGTGTGGGATATTATTATAATAAAAACAACAGTTTGGGCATCACTTAAACATATTGTATTACCAATATCCAAGTTAAAATTCTCATTAGTTACCCTTCCTTAATAATTATTTTCCTTAATGTTATAATTTATTTTACTTATTTTTCACAAAGTTTGATGTGTAGTGTATTATTTTAGTTGATTTTACTAATCTAAGTCTCCCTTCCTTCCAGTGTTAGCTATGTGAGATATATCCAGTTGGGTTATAGAAAGGTTTTATTATATTTCCATGGTTCTATATGTCATAATTATACTTGATAGTACGATTTTGTTTAGTTTCTGTGTTTACTCTCAAGTATAATAATATAGCTATAAGAATTTAAGTTTCTCTTTATTGAAGAGAAGAAGAGTTATGCCATAAGGCATACATTTTGTCAAAGTGGTTAGTTAGATTTCCACACCAGAAGTAGTAGGTTAGGATATGGTTAACATTGAAACCAATGACAATTTGGAATTATAAAATGTTGCTTCATTGTAGCTAGGTTTGATTTATTTTAACTTTTTTATCCTGAAAATTCATTGTTTCACACATTGCTTTTGTATTTATTTTATTGCTATTATTTTTATTGTTATTATTCCAAATCTGTGGCTTGAACACAATCCCTGAGTCCCTGTTTTTCAATGCTAGCACTCTACCACTTGAACCACAGCGCTCCACTTCCTGTTTTTCTTTGTATGTGGTACTGAGGAATTGAACCCAGGGATTAAGCCACATTCTCAAGCATATGTATTTATTTTAGTATGTCATTTTCTTTAGCTGTTGTTAATTTAGTAGAATTTCACAATATTTATGTTTTTTGAAACAATTTGTGCTTTTTGAGTTTATGTGGATCAACTTAAGCCACACTTCTAGTTCATACTCTGCAATTTCCACATGTTCCTTTGAGTTATTTCTTCTTTTATTATTCTTATTTTATTTCTTTTTTTTTTTTTTGTGCCAGTCCTGGGACTTGAACTAAGGGCCTGAGCAGTGTCCTTGGGCTTTTGCCTCAAAGCTAGCTCTCTGCCACGGGTGAGCCACAGTACTACTTCTTGCTTTTTCTATGTATGTGGTACCGAGGAATCAAACCTGGGTCTTTGTGCATATAAACCAAACACTCTATCACTAGGCCAAACTCCCAGCTGTATTTTTAATTTTTTTTGTGTGTGTGTGAGTCATAGTGCTTGAACTCCACCTGTGTGCCGGAACTCTTCAGCTTAAGGCTACCACCCTACCCTTGAGCCAAGTCCCACTCCAAGTTTTTCTTTTCTTTCTTTCTTTCTTTCTTTTTTTTTCCTAGAGATTAATTGGAGATGAATCTCAGGTCCTTTTGTGCCTGGACTGATTTTGAACCTTGTTCCTCAGATCTCAACCTCCTGAGTAACTAGGATTATAAGTGTGAGCCATCGTGCTTGGCTTCTGTCTTTTATTTTAAATTAAATATTTTACTACTAGTGCAAACTCCATATGTATATGTATTTATGGAACTTATTATAATCAATGAAAATTATGTTCATAAAATTTACCTTATTCTATACTGTCAATTAACAACTAATCAATTCAATACGTTTTAATTCAAGATGACATAGTAATATTTCAGAAGGAATTTCTATGCTCTTTACACTTTTTTTTAATTCTTCTGAATGATGTACCATTCATTAAAATGCACTATTTTAAGATAAAATACTTGTCTCAATAAGAAAAACCTATATTAATTATGCCTAATGAGTGAAGATACATAGTAAAAAAGTGAAATTAACCAATTATAATTTCTATATGAAAAGCATCAATTTTAGCTATTAATATAATGTTATACTTTTTTGCTATGTGGTAAATCTCATAAGAAGAAATCTACCTACTATGTAAACTACTAAGTATTAAAATTTAGAATCATTCAAGTTCTGTAAATAATATTATATTTTATTATCAAATATTATAAATAAATTATAAATAAATTGCCTATACACCACTACAACAGATATTTGAATAGCAACAGTACCAAATTTTACTTAATAATTTTAATTAACTTCATTTTGTCTTTCTAATTAATTTCACTTTCTGACTTTTGATGAATTAGAATTTGTGAATAAGTAGATTTGTTGCCAAGACTCAATATTTTTATAAAAAATAATCATGTTCAACATGGGAAAGGAGAGACAGGGCACACTAAGTATTATGAGCACAATAAAATATTGAGAGTATTTTTAATGTTATGTTCCTGCAAAAAAAAATAAATCCTAAAAAGAGACTATAAATATTTGCCAACTAAGTATGGCAAACCAGTTGTATATTTTTACAAGATTACTTGTTATGAAATCTTTAAGTATCTTAATGTGGTTTTAATTACTATGAGTAGATTATATAATAAGATTTGATCTAATGGCATTTGTTCATTATAGTTAAATATATATGAAAATTTTAAGAAATCAACTAGTAATTATGAAAAATCCTGAATAGCTAGCTAGTGCTTAGGAAAGCACCGCTGAAGAAATACAACTTGTGTATGGAATGCATTGACTTCCATGTTCTAACATTACTCAGATTCACTGTACTGTCTGTATAATACATGTAAGTCTCCATAACTTGAACCTGTAGTTACTGTCACAAAATATCTATTATTCATCTTAAGATGGTTCACCAAAGTAGATCCATTTTATTTACATTCATTAATGTGCTATTATTATTAAATTAATTCATGTTTGCATTTAATATATGCACACAAAAACATATATGCAAAATTTGAACAAACTGACACCATTATGCTTCTATTACTATCTGATCTCCACTTTTTCTATTTAAACATTATATTTTAACAGTCTATGGAACAAAGCTCACTTTGCTTCCATCAAATTCAGGATATTTTATGCCTTTGACTTCAAACACTGTGGATGCTTATGTAACTCATTTTTCCCACAAAGACACCCAACTCTGTTAAAGACATACCACCTTCCAACAAATTTTCACCCTATCAAAATTAGACATATTATATGTGTTTATTTTATGTTAGGAGCTATCATTTTCTTTTTTTTTATTGTTGGGATCATCTATAAGGTGTTACAGTTGCATTCATCAGGTAATGGGTGCAGTACTTCTCACACATTGATACCTCTTCTCATGCTTTTATCCCATTATCCTTTCCCACCTCTTCCCATACATCTTGCTTTCCCCTTCCCTTCTCTATTTCAAATAAACAAATAAACATATATGCAATAAACTAGGTAACAAAGAAGTAGCCACATGAAATTAACCATTAGGGGAAAAAAAGAGAAGAGAAATAATATAATACATTGAGAACAACAATCACACAAGATAAATCACTTGTTTCCATACTCTAGAATTCATTGGAGCTATCATTTTCTTGATGCTTGAAACAAAACTGAAGGAAAATAAAATGACTTAGTAGAGAGCTTTTCCATCTCAACTGTGCTGTGTAAATCATTTATGAGATTTTAACACATTTGTTTCAATTGCTCTTGATATACCTTCATTTATTTCACTATTTCTGGTGAAAACTGAATGTGGCAAACATACAACTAAGGTGGTCTTATTGTTTTGACGCTATATATATTCATTATTTTTTCTGTTTTCTTAAATTTCTTAGCTATTTAATTAGTTTTCTTATTTTCTTCGTGTAGAAATTCTTAATATTAGCCAGACACTAGTAGCTCATACCTATAATCCCAGCTACTCTGTAATCTGAGATATAAAAATTATGGTTCAAAGCCAGCCCTGGCAGTAAAGACCATGAGACACGTATTGCCAATAGACTACTCAGAAAAAAGCTGGAAGTTGTCCTGTGGCTCAGTGGTAGTGCTAAACTAGCCTTGAGCAGCAAAGAAAGGCTCATGGACAAGGCCCAGGTCCAAGCCCCAGGATTGGCTAAAAATAAAAAATAAAATAAATATCTTATTATTTCCTAAGAATAAATTCATAATTTTCTTTATATCATTTTAAATATTTCGTCTACTAATATTTCTTCCATTTTTCATTTGCTATTATCCTGAGGGCCACTGTTTAATAGAATGTAGTAATTTGAGATATTTTTTAGTGCTTTAAATCTCTCCCTAAATCAGAGTGGTTTGAATTCTATTTGTGATATGGAAGACATTTAATTGAGCTAGTAATTTCCACAAGTCAACTTTACTTCTTTCTCAGATTTATCAGTTTTCTTACACTTTTTAAAACATTTTGTGTTTTTCCTTTCATCTATGATGAAATAACCTAATTGTTATAACAAATTGCTATAGTTGAAGAATTCTAAAAAGTTTACTGTATAATAAATTTCTTAAAATGAAGCTTTCTTCAAATGATCAAAAGAAATGACTTAGCCTATTTACCCATTTTCTAGAGATAATACTAATGACTAGGACCATTTCCAACAAGTTCTGAAGTTCTGAATTTCCTGTGTTGTGTGGAAAGCTCTGTCCTGTCCAACATGTTACAGAATATATCTGTACATATATTGGCTTGCAGAAGCATTTATGTAACACTCCCTGTCTTTTCTTATGTGTTTATAAAATGTGCATTCACAGTCAGATGTACAAGAAAAAAGGTGTGTCTTGTTATTCATTTTTTTTGTTTATTGGTTTGAGACCAGGACTTGAACTCCATATCAAAAGCATTCATTCATTGTCTGGTGCTCTACCACTTGGGCCACACTTTCAACAAGTCATTTTGGGTTTTTCATTTTTATTAGCACATATTAGTTTTACAGAGGGTTCCACTTTGGGAATTAAAATAAGACATAAATGCAATGAATCCTGACCAAATTTGGCACTTTTATCATTTCTTCCCCTTACAATTATTTCTACAAATACCATTAATTGATTTTCACACTTGTGTATAAATTATTTCAACATTTTCACCCTACTTCAGCTTCTCTGTTTTCTCTTCTCCTATCTATCTCATAAGAATCTATTTTGCATTCCTTTCATTTATTTGTGAATTTGTATGAGTTGTACAATGGAGGTTCACCATGGTATGTTATAGATGTATGGAATGTACTTCATTCACATCAACAATTCTATTATTCTCCCTTTCCACGTTTCTCAACTTTTATACTGAAAAACTTGCAACATGTTTTCTAATGCCAGCTTTCTATACAGACACAAAGTATTTTGGTATTAGTCACTCTCCATCATCCTCTTTCCTTTCATTTTCAAATCTCTGTTAACTATACTTGTACAAGAAAATTGATGAAGGCTATACTGTTTAGTAATAACCTGTACCTAAAGATTGCTATTGCTTTCTTTTTTCCATATATTATATTGTAATTAATAGAAGGGTTACATGATATTTGCCAGATAGGTGGTGCATTAATTCCCATACATTGATACCCTTTCACATGTCTTGGTCCCCATTTCCCTTCCCCCCATCCCCACCCCTCATTTTGTTTTCCCCCCTTCCCTATCCAATTTCAAATAACCAAATACAAATAAATTCAATATATCAGATAACAAAGTGAGATACTGTAACAATATGAGATAACCAAGGGACATCAAAAGAGATGAGAGATAACATAGTACATTAAGGACAACAATCATTCATTATATGGCTTTTCTTTCTATATCCTAGAGAACCTTTCATTTAGCATCCTTCTATATGGCCTTTTGTATCAAGGCTTTGCTCTATTGCAAATCTCTGCTAGAAGAGCCCAAGGTTTCTACTGATTATGACAAGTGAGGGAAACCATTGAGCCTAAGTTCCTTTGAGTCTGGCTTACCACACTTAACATGATCTTTTGTAAGTCTTTCCATTTCCTAACAAGTGGGGCAATGTCACTCTTTCTGACAGCAGCATAGAATTCCATTGTGTACAAATATCACATCATGTTGATCCACTCATCAACTGAGGGACATCTAGGTTGGTTCCATATCTTTGCTATGGTTAAATAGTGCTGCAATGAACATTGTTGTGCTGGTGAATTTAGTATGTCCTTGTTTCTGGATGATTGGGAAAATGCCAAGTAGTGGAATTTCTGGGTCATAGGGTAGCTCTATGTTTAGTCTTTTGAGGAACTGCCATACTGCTTTCCATAGTGGTTGAACGAGTTTGCACTCCCACCAACAGTGTAGTAGTGATCCCTCCTGTTGGATCCTTCTTTGTCACCCTGCACTAGAATTCACTCCAAATGGATCAAAGACCTGGAGGTAAAAGCCGACACTCTGAAAACTTTACAAGAAGGAATAGGAGATACACTAGACCTCCTTGGCACAGGTCGAAACTTTCTTAATAAGGACCAAGAATCACAACAAATCAGGGAAAGGCTGAATAAGTGGGATCGCATTAAACTGCAGAGCTTTTTATGGCAAAGGATATAGGTAGTAAATTTATTAGGAAGCCTACAGAGTGAGAGAGGATCTTCACCAACCATACAACAAAGGCCTCATATCTAAAATATATCAACAGCTCAAAAAATTGAATTAATCCAAAATTAATCTCCAAAGTAACAACCATCCCATTAAAAGATGGGCCAAAGACTTAAAGAGAGTCTTCTCTGAAGAAGAAACAAAAATAGCCTATAGACACATGAAGTACATCTCTGGTCATAAAAGAAATGCAAATCAAAACAACTCTAAGATTTCACCTCACTCCAGTTAGAATGGCCAAGGTCAAGAAAACTAATAACAGCAGATGCTGGAGGGGATGTGGCCAGGAGGGATCACTGCTATTGCTTTCTAAGGAAACTTGTTACATAGTAAGTAGCCATCAATCCTTCCTGTTGAGGGGATAATGACTGCTGGTAGGATAGTGAATGAGTCTGCTTTTGTATTTGTTTTGAGTTGCATCCTCTTCCACCATAGTACCCTTCAGTAGTATGTATCTTGGAATTTAGTGCCCCCTAGGGTTGCTTTTTGGAGTTAACATGCATTTTTCCCAGTTGTAAGCTTTTGCATCATTATTGTAAATTCCTACTATACATGCAACATGTGTGTCAAAGTGGAGTCAGTGCTAATCCCATCACAATATATAATGCTATACTTGAATATTGATATATTTCTTCAATTGGAGAAGAAATACTTGATTCTCCATGTACTGGATGACTTAGGAATTAGTTCATTAGATCCACAAATGTTATCTCTCCTCTCATGAGCACAATTCTTCTTATAGACAATGCCTTTCAACATATGGAGAGATGTGGCCAATAGTTTCAAGCATCAACTATTCGAGAACCATAGTGCCTGAGTCGTTTCAACGGGAGACAATCATGATACTTGAAACACCATGTTCCATGTGCAAAACAGAAATATTACTGTCCCTAAAGAATGAAAAATGACATGCTTAAAGAATGAATTTCTCACGTGTTCCATTTATCTGTGTTGTTCTACTTTGCTTCACTGTTCTATTATGAAAAGGATACTCTTCCTATTGCCTGTGGGATATTTACTGCATTGGACCCATGAGTCATCGTCGTTGCGAGAGCAGTTTCAATTCAAATCCCAAATCATTAGCACTCTAACGTTAAGTTTTAATGTGGAATAAAACAAACATAAGACACGTTTCCACTTGACTCGTACTGGAGATATCAGTACTGATATTGCAACCTATAATTTTGTAAAATGTGTATTCATTTGGGAAAAAAAATCTGTGTAAATTGGTTAACTAATACGTTCTAATTCCAATAGGTGATATGACCCATCTTTCATGATTAAAAAAAAACATTTGATTGTAATATATGTCAATGGGTTTTAAAGAGAATAAGAAAATCATGTGTTTGAATATTCCACATTACACTTACTTTTATTTTATTATTTATTACCATTATTATTGTAGTTATTTGTTAATTTTGCCAGTCCTGGGGTTTGAACTCAGGGCCTGGGCACTGTCCTTGTGTTTTCTCAAGTCTAGTACTCTAACACTTGAATCATAGTATCACTTCTGTTTTTTTTCTGTGTATATGGTACTGAGGAATCAAACCCAGAGCTTCCTGCAGGTTATGCAAGCACTCTAGCATTAGACCATGATGCCTGCCCAACCACTTTCTTTTAAAATGCTGATTGCTTGTTATACAGAGTATTAAGAAAATTTAAAATAATCATATAAGAGAAATCACATTTTTCACTTTTCCATTGACCTTTACATATGAGTTTGAATTTTGGTATTGTAATACAAGTGTACTCACCACAGTTTAAATTCAGAATCTGGTGTAAGAACATATTGGCCTAAACTTCACATTAAAATATTTGCAAATAAGTAAAATAATGCTCTATTCCTATAATTTTATTCTTGAAAATAATTTTTTACTAAAATATTATATTTTAACTAAATACGGTGTTCATTATAAATTTTAATGTGTAACTAAACATGTTTCAAATTACTCATTTTAAATTTAAATGTGATGCACATAAATAAATATAATCAATATAAGCCATAACTGTTGTTGGTCTTCATTGTTTAAGGGAAAGGGAATATGAATCACAACCATTTAAACATTATTTTTATATATGCAGCAAACCTGTCTGACTCTAAGAAGGTAAGGCAGTAAGAATTGTATCTAGTGTCTTAACAACTCGCTTTACTGGAATGATTAATTTTAATATGCTTCCTAACACTATGAAGGCTGGAAAATTTCTAAAATTTTCCATTTATAATAGCCTATCAAAACACAGTGAAGACAATATTTTCAAGAAAATATTGAGGCAGTGTGACAGCAATCATTACATTTAGTAACTATCATGTGTGGTAACGTTCATTCCAAATACAGATGCAAATAAAGCTTTTTTTCCTCCCTATCATAGTATCAGCAAATACAAAATGTTCATTGTACAGCATATTCAGATATAATTTCTACTCACTTTCTTACAAATTAATTGGTTAAGCTTCTGTTATATGAAGTGCAAAACCAAACCTGAATTATTTTTATCTTCATTAGAACAAATATATGAATACATAAATAAATATGCATTTGCTTATAATTACATACACATACATACATATATGTTTGCACATTCACATAAGTTCTATACTTCAGACTTCAGATCTATTTTTCAAGATGAACTTTTTTGAAAAAACACCTAAATTCTTCTGATATTCATATAGAAAAGCATCTATAATGCATGAAAAGCATAACAGATTTATTTTTAATGATAGAAGATATTAAAATTGAATCAGTAATGTGGAAACATTAAAATTAAAACCTCACATAAGTCAAGTGTTAAATATTATCTCATAATGGGAAAAGATACATTTAATTTTATTTTTTATATAATGAGGGATATCTCTGGTACTGGGAAAATTTAAAACAACTAGTTTCTTGGGAGGGCAAAAGATAAATTGTGGTTTATGCAACACTGTTAATTGGAAATAAGTTTTAGCAAGATGTAAAAGTGTGTAAAAATCTCAAGCTAAGAATAACTAAAAAAGTGACAAAAATATATGCATAAATATCATTTAAGTTGTTTACAATACAGAAGAACAATGCTCATTATATGTTTGTGTGGGTGTTGTAGATTATGGTCTAGTTATCTTGAAGTTAAGAAAATGAAATAGAGAGAGCTTGAAAGTTTCTGTAATTTTTAAAAGAACAAATAATGGAGCTTTGACAAATTTTATATTTCTTAATGAATGTGCAGATGTCTTAGCATCTTTGTATTTCTTTCTTCCATAAATTGTGAAAGAAAAGCATTTACAGGGAGATAAAATTTACATACCTTTTTCTTTACTAAACTATTTGAAAACAATGTCACAAGAACCAATAAACACTTTAGTATTTCTTGTAAACACATTTTTCAATATAGTAAAAATAAGGAAATTTGCTTCAATACATAACTTCTAATACTTATCTGCAACTGAAATCTTATGAACTATCAATAATTTTCCTATTTTATACATGCTTTCTAAAATATCTTATTGGATTTGCTCTTATCATTTCAGTTCCTTCTTTCTAGAGAAATCCTTCATTTTTTTTATTTTTATGATCTTGACAAGTTGGTGGTTACAAGCCCATCAAAGGAAACTAGTCATCTAAACATATTAGATTCAGTTGGTTCTGGTTGCATATCACACCCAGCATTCTAGAGGCTAAAATAGGAGACTCATGCATTAAAGAGCAACATAATGCACCTTCTAGCTAGCAAATATGATGTAACCCTTCTATTAATTATAATAAAAATATATTAAAGAAAAAAATTAGGCATGATTGCAGAAACATTTACAATAATGAAGGTAAATTGTAACTGGAAGAGTTTCATTTTAAAATATATTTGAATGCTTATTTAAATACAATAAAGTATTTTTATCATATTCAAATATAAGGATACATATTTAAAATAAAATAGAAAGTATTTTAAGACCAGCTAGGATGTATATAAAAAACTGTAGAAAGGTGACTACCTTTGAGATTTTTAATAAATGAATTCATCCAACATATATGAAACCACAATAAATGTCTCCACTAGTTCTGTATCTTACAAGCAACCTCTAGCATACAAAACTTTGACAGACATCAAAGATCCAAATTATTTTAAAAGTCCAACTCCAAGTGAAAACAGAAAAAAAAAACAGCCAAACCCAGCAAATCACCATTACCTCCCAGCCCAGCGTTTTTTATTTTATAAAGTAGAAGAAAATAAAAATATCTTATTTTTTTTTTACATTTTATTTTGTTCCTTTGTTTTTTTCCATATATGTTTACTGTATTTAATAGAAGGGTTATATTATATTCACCAGCTAGAAAGTGTATTACTTCACAAACATTGATACCCTTTCTCATGTCTTGTTCCCCATTTCCCTCTCCCCACCTCTTACCATGTTTTCCCCCTTCCCTATCCTATTTCAACCAAACAAGCTTATATGCGATATATCAGATAACAAGGTGAAATACTGTAACAATATGAGATAACCAAGGGACAGCAAAAGAGATGAAAGATAACATAGTACATTAAGGACAACAATCACTCACTAGTTTTGCTCTATTGTAAATCTCTGCTAGGAAAGCCCAAGGTTTCTACTGATTATGACAAATGAGGAAAACCATTGAGCCTATGTTCCTTTGAGTCTGGCTTACCTCACTTTGTATGATTTTTTTTTCTAAGTCTTTCCATTTCCTAACAAATGGGGCAATGTCATTCTTTCTGACAGCAGCATAGAATTCCACTGTGTATAAATACCACATCTTGTTGATCCACTCATCAACTGAGGTGCATCTAGGTTGGTTCCATGTGTTTGCTATGGTAAATAGTGCTGCAATGAAGATCCTTGTGCTATTGGATTTAGTATGTCCTTGTTTCTGGATGATTGGGTAAATGCCAAGTAGTGGAATTGCTGGGCCATAGGGGAGCTCTATGTCTAGTCTTTTTAGGAACTACCATACTGCTTTCCATAGTGGTTGCACTCCCACCAACTGTATAGTAGTGATGCCTCCTGGCCACATCCCCTCCAGCAGTGGTTGTTATTAGATTTCTTGATCATGCCCATTCTAACCATAGTGTGGTAGGAAAAAAAAAATCTAAATTGTTGTTAGGCATTGGTCACTTATGTCTATAATCATTGCTCCTCAGAAAGCTGAGATCCAAAGACCTGTGGTTCAAAGCTTGTCCAAGCAATAAAGTCCACCAGCCATAGTTACTCTGGAGTCATGTTTCAAGTGGTAGAGTACCAAGAGCAAGGAAAGCTATTGGGAGCATAAGGCTATGAGTTCAAGCCTCAGAACCAGCAAAGAAGTCCTAAATAATACTAAGGTGTATAACAGAGGTGATACAGTTCTCATATCAATTCTCACATCTGTCTGTGTTCTTAAAATAGGCTGTTGAACACTGAAGGACAAAAAATTGAAAAGTCTATGACCAGACAGAAATCAATTTTTAATGTAATTCGTGTTAGAAAACCTTTTATTTATGACATAAGGATCTTGCCCTATTACCTACGATGATCTTGAACTAAGCTCTAACAGTCCTCTTGTCTCATCTTCCCAAGTTACAGGCACTACAGGTATGTACCATGACACACAGCTGTGACATGATGTATTAATTGGTTACTAAATGCAAAATAAACCCCCAAATATTGCTGCTGTGGAATTATCATTCAAGTTTCTATGAAGTGGGTTAATCACGTTATCCAGAACTACTACCCATCACAAAATCCCTGTAGTTCATTTGAAGAAGCAGCAAATATGTCAGGAGCAGAGGGGGAAATTGGGAACTAGGTGTTTCTATACCTTTCTTTAAAATGGAAAAAAAATTATTGAAGAATTTATTAACTTTGAAAAAAATATTTCTAATTTTCTTATTTTACAAGTGCTCAATAAGAAAGGAATTCACAACACAGGCAAATCAGTGAAGGGTAATGCAAATTTAGTTTTGTAATTCTATTTTAATATAGTTATGTAAATGTTCAAATAAAGTGTTGTTCAACAAATCTGTTTATACATACAATGCATCTTGATCAACGTCACCATTTTAATCATTTTTCCCATTTCCTCCAACCTAATCTCTCCCTCGATTTTGCCTTTATTTTTTCTTTTGTCAGTCATGGAGCTTGAACTCAGGAACTCAGGGTATTGGTGCTATTGCTAGCCTCCCCTTTTACCTCTTTGAGCGGCAGCACCACCTCTGGTTTTCCGCGTGTTGCTTGGTGATAAGAGCCTTGTGGACTTTCTTACCCTGTCTGACTTTGAACAACAATCTCAGTCTCCTGAATAGCTTGGATTACAATCATGAGCCAATAGAGTTCAGCCTAATTTCTTTGCTTCCTTTTTAAAAAAATTATAGCTTATAAGTTGAATATTATGGCTGCATTATTTGTTATATAATGAGTATGTATAACCTACAGCCAGTATTATACTAAATGGAGAAAGACTGGAACCATTTACTTAAAATCAGGAACTAGACAGGGATGCCCACTCTCTCCACTCCTTAGCCAGAGCAATAAGGCAAGAGAAGGGCACCAAAGGGATCCACATAGGGAAAAAAGAAATTAAACTTTCCCTATTTGCAGATGACATGATCCTCTACCTGAGTGATCCAATAAGCTCCACTCCCAAACTCCTAGAATTATTAAACCACTTTAGCAAAGTGGCAGGATACAAAATTAACCTGCAAAAGTCAGTAGCCTTTTTATACGCCAACAATACACAAACAGAAGGCCAAATCAAGAAAATGGTCCTATTTGCAATAGTCCCCAAAAGAATAAAATACTTTGGAATTAATCAAAGATGCAAAGCTTAAACTTTTTATCATTTAAACATAATTTGTCCTTTATTAAAACATCTAATGTAGTTAGTATTTAATGTAGTTATTGGAACCAATATACCACTATACTGAACCTTACTATTTTTTAATCACTCTTTCTTCAGTATTCCTTCTTTATGAGTGTTTGAATTACCAAATTGTTCTCTTTTTCTGTTCTTTTATTCCTGAAATTTGTTTTATTTAAGTGTGTGAAGTTCTGTTCTGTCAACAAGTTATATTACTAGAGGTCATCCAATTCTTGCCAAAGCTAGCATCTATTTTTGATTAAGGTTGAACTACTGTAGAATTTTCCTTCTTTTCCTATATCCTGATACCTAGCTCTAATTTGTGCCCTTTCTTGGATGTCTGTTGAACTCTTATTTTCAGTCCAGTTTTCTGCTCTAGCTGGGTTTTAAATTCAACTCCTTTTAGTACTGATGTTCACAGAAATACTCTCAGATTTTAATTTCAAATCTATGGCTCCTCAATCATGTAAGCTACCAAGGAATTCCCATTTCTCCTAGAAGTCCTTGTTCCTTTATTTTTCTTGTCTTCTAAATCTGGGCAGCACTTTGAAAAATGCTTCCAAGAATGCACCCTAGGTGAAATGGGGTTCAACTCATGAGTTTTTTACTTGTTTGCTTTTAAGGACAACTGCCCTGTATTTGTTTGCTTCCCCTGACACCAAGAGTTGTCTATGCATTTTGTGCAACAATTGCTTTTGCTATTATTGGGGGAGAAAGTCCTACATTAAATTATTTTCTGGTATTAGCATACTGACAAATTGAAAAAAAATAATTGAATCAGATTTTGATACATTGAATTTGTAGCATTCATTATGTGCGTGTGCATGCCATCTCTTAGCTTTTGTTCCCAAATTAAATGTTTTACTACTCAAACCACTGCTCTACTTCTAGACTTTTGTTTTGTAAACTCTAGATAAGAGTGTCATGAATTTTCTTTCCTTGGCTGGCTTTCATCAGTGATCCTCAAGTTTCAGCCTCCTAAGTATATACAATAGCAGACATAGGTCATCCCCTCCCAAAAAAAGTAATATCCAAAATGCTATTCTAAACTTAAATTTTAATTCAGAGGTAAGTGGGTATTTTACATGTCTCCTTACCAAAATATTAGGTTATTTGTATGAAAAACAATGTGTTTGTTTTCATGAATAGTAAGAGGGAAGATCTATGGTAGTGCATAGTGCTAGGATAACAATATTTCTTGGGAACCTAAAGTGCACTGGATGTTCTTCCAATGATAATACACCATTTGGTCAGTAATTCTCAGCATTGTGTTTATTCTCAGATTGGTGCTGGGCAGTCACAGGGGGTAAATTTTCAAATTTAAATATTCCTCACACCATAAAAGTGGGAACACTGAGGGAAAGATTTTGTTGAGTGTCACAGAGAAGAATAATAACAGAATTTGACATCAAGAGGCATTATATATATTATATAACTTGTTGAGTGATAACTCCTTTGTACAACTACTTAAAGAAAATAAACATATAATTAAAGAAACAATGTTTCATGGTATTCTAAGTGCACACTTCAAATTTTTCTACTTGATAAACTTAATGGTTGTTATGTTCACTTCTGATTTTTTTTGTATTATTTTTTATTGTATTTAATAAAAGAGTAACATGATATTTGCCAGATAGAAGGTGTATTAATTCACATACATTGATACCCTTCCACATGTCTTGGTCCCTTTACCCTCCCCCCACCCCCCTCTTGGTTTTCCCCCCTTCCCTGTCCAATTTCAAGTAACCAAATACAAATGTATCCAATATATCAGATAACAAAGTGAGATATTCTGTCAATATGAAATAACAAAGGAACAGCAAAAGAGATGAGATAACATAGCACATTAAGGACAGCAATCATTCATTATATGGCTTTTGTTTCAATATCCTAGAGGTCCATTCAATTAGCTTCATACTATATGGCCTTATGTATCAAGTTTTTGCTCTATTGCAAATCTCTGCTAGTAGAGCCCAAGGTTTCTACAGGTTATGATGAATGAGGGAAACCATTGAGCCTAAGTTCCTTTGAGTCTGGCTTACTTCACTTAATATGATTTTTTCTAAGTCTTTCCATTTCCTAACAAATGGGGTGATGTCGTTTTTTTCTGAGAGCAGCATAGAATTGCATTGTGTACAAATACCACATCTTGTGGATCCATTCATCAACTGAAGGACATCTAGGTTGGTTCCATATCTTTGCTATGGTGAATAATGCTACAATGAACATTGATGTGCTAGTGGATTGAGTATGCCCTAGTTTCTGGATGGTTGGGTAAATGCCAAGTAGTGGAATTGCTGGGTCATAGGGAAGCTCTATGTTTAACCTTTTGAGGCACTGCCATACTGCTTTCCATAGTGATTGAAGGAGTTTGCACTCCCACCAACAGTGTAGTAGTAATCCCTCCTGGCCCATTCCCTCCAGCATCTATTGTTATTAGTTTTCCTGATCCTGGCCATTCTGACTGGAGTGAGGTGGAATCTTAGCGTTGTTTTGATTTGCATTTCTTTTATGACCGGAGATGTTGAGCATTTCTTCATGTGTCTATAGGCCATTTTTGTTTCTTCTTCAGAGAAGACTCCCTTTAAGTCTTTGGCCCATCTTTTAATGGGATGGTTGTTACTTTGGAGATTAGTTTTGGAGTGATTTAACTTTTTGAGCTGTTGATATATTTTAGATATGAGGCCTTTGTCCGTTGTATCGTTGGTGAAGATCTTCTCCCACTCTGTAGGCTTCCTAATTAATTTACTAGCTATGTCCTTTGCCATACAAAAGCTCTGCAGTTTAATGCAGTCCCACTTATCAAGCCTTTCTCTGATTTGCTGTGATTCTTGGTCCTTATTAAGAAAGTTTTGACCTGTTCCAAGGAGGCCTAGTGTATCTCCTATTCCTTCTTGTAAAGTTTTCAGTGTGTCAGCTTTTACCTTCAGGTCTTTGATCCATTTGGAGTTAATTCTAGTGCAGGGTGAAAAAGAAGGATCCAACTTTAGTTTTCTGCAGGTGCTTAACCAGTTCTGCCAGCACCACTTGTTGAAGAGGCTATCTTTCTTCCATTCTATCTTTCTGGCTCCCTTGTCAAAGATTAGGTGGCCATAGGTCTGTGGTTTAATATCTGGGTCCTCAGTTCTATTCCATTGGTCTTCAGGTCTGTTCTTGTGCCAGTACCAAGCTGTTTTGATAATTATTGCTCTGAAATAGAGTCTAAAGTTTGGTATTGAAATTCCTCCTGTGCTGTTCTTTCTGCTAAGAAGTGTTTTTGCTATACGGGGTCTTTTATTATTCCATATGAAATTTTGAATTGCCTCTTCTATTTCTTTAAAGAATGACATTGGGATATTGATGGGTATTGCGTTGAATTTGTAAATAGCCCTTGGCAAGATTGTCATTTTCACGATGTTCATTCTTCCAATCCAGAAGCATGGGAGGTTTTTCCATTTCCTTAGTTCTTCTTTAATTTCCTTTTTCAGGGTTTTAAAGTTTTCATTAAAAAGGTCCTTTACATTCTTAGTTAAGATAATTCCTAGGTACTTTATTTTCTTTGAGGCTATTGTGAAAGAAGTTGCCTTCCTGATTGTTGCCTCGTTACTCTCACTGTTGGCATAGAGGAAGGCAGTTGGTTTTTGAGGGTTAATTTTATAGCCTGCTACCCTTCCAAAGTTTTGAATCAGCTCAAGGAGCTTGGGAGTAGAGTCTATAGGATTCTTTAAATACAGAATCATGTCATCTGCAAAGAGGGATAGTTTTACTTCCTTTTTCCCTACTTGGATCCCCTTTATGCTTGCTTCTTGCCTTATTGCATTGGCTAGGAATTCTAATACTATGTTAAAGAGGAGTGGAGAGAGTGGGCATCCTTGTCTCATTCCTGATTTTAGAGGGAATGGCTTTAGCTTTTCGCCATTAAGTATAATACTAGCTGTGAGTTTGTCATACACAGCCTTTATTATACTGAGGAATGTTCCTTGGATTCCTAGTTTCTCCAGAGCTTTTAACATAAAGGGGTGTTGGATCTTGTCAAATGCCTTTTCCGCATCTATTGAGACAATTATGTGATTTTTGTCGTTTCTCCTGTTGATGTGTTGAATTATATTAATTGATTTGCGTATGTTGAACCAGCTTTGCCTCCCTGTGATGAATCTTGTTTGATCATAGTGTATAATTTTTTTGATAAGTTGTTGTAGACGGTTGGCCAGTATTTTGTTGAGAAGTTTTGCATCGATGTTCACCAAAGAAATAGGTCTATAGTTCTCTTTCTTTGATGAATCTTTCCCTGGTTTGGGGATGAGGGTTATACTGGCTTCATAGAATGAGTTTCGTAAAGAACCTTCATTTTCAATTTTGTTGAAGAGCTTGAGGAGTATTGGTGTGAGTTCTGCTTTGAAGACCTTATAGAATTCAGCTGTGAATCCATCTGGCCCTGGACTTTTCTTAGGTGGAAGGTCTCATTGCATTTCTATTTCAGTGCTTGAAATAGGCCTGTTTAGTTGGGTCAGTTCTTCTTGGTTCAGTGTGGGTATGTTTATATTGGCTAGGAATTCATGCATTTCTTCTAGATTCTCAAATTTGTTGGCATAAAGGTTTGAGAAGTATTCCCTCATGATACTCTGGATTTCTGTCGTGATATTACCATTTTCTTCTGCAATTTTGTTTATTTCGGTATGCTCTCTTCTTTTTTTGGTAAGGTTTGCTAAGGGTTTGTCAATTTTGTTAATTCTTTCAAAGAACCAACTCCTTGTTTTGTTGATTCTTTCTATAGTTTTTTTGGATTCCAAGTCATTTAATTCTGCTTTGATTTTAATAATTTGCTTTCTTCTACTGGGATTAGGGTTGGTTTGTTGCTCTTTTTCCAGGAGCTTAAGGTGAAACATTAACTTGTTGGTTTGCGATTTTTCCAACTTGTTGTTGTAGGCACTCAGCGCTATAAATTTTCCTCTGAGTACTGCCTTTGCTGTGTCCCAAAGGAGCTGGTATTTTGTGTGCTCCTTATTGTTAAATTTCATAAACTGTTGGATTTCTGTTCTGATCTCTTCGATGACCCATTGGTGATTCAACAATGTGTTGTTTAATCTCCAGTAGTTACAGGGTTTTCGTTGGTGGAGATGTGTGTTCAGTTCCAATTTCATGCCTTTGTGTTCTGAGAGCGTGCAGGGATTAATTTCAGTGTTTCTGAATCTGTGCAGGCTTGTTTTATGGCCTAAGATGTGGTCTATTTTGGAAAATGTTCCATGTGCTGCTGAAAAAAACGTATATTTTGTTGTTGCTGGGTGGAATAGTCTGCAGATGTCTGTTAGATGTAGTTGGTCTATATAGTTGTTCAATTCTAAGGTTTCTCTATTGAGTTTTTGCCTTGTTGATCTGTCCATAGTTGAGAGTGGTGTGTTAAAGTCACCAACAATCACTGTGTTTCGATCTATGTATGGTTTCAGTGAACATAAAGTTTGCTTGATGAAGTTTGGTGCTCCAGAATTGGGTGTGTACATATTTTGGATCGTTATGTCTTCCTGGAAGAAAGATCCCTTTACTAGTATGTAGTAACCTTCTTTGTCTTTTCTCACTAATTTTAGTTTGAAGTCTATTTTATCTGATATGAGGATGGCAACTCCAGCCTGTTTATGTGGGCCGTTAGCTTGATATAATTTATTCCAACCTCTCATTTTCAAAAGATGTTTGTTTTTTTGGCTAAGTTGTGTCTCTTGAAGACAGCAGAATGATGGATCTTGCTTTTTGATCCAACTAGACAGTCTATGCCGTTTAATTGGGGAGTTAAGTCCATTGATATTGAGCTTTAGGATTGAGAGACATTTATTAGTTCCAACATTTTTAAAAGTTTTTATTAGGGCCTGTGTCTTGACAGTTCTTGTGGTACTTAGATGGTATGCTGTTTAGGTGCCATTTCTTTCCCTATATTGCATTTCTTTTGGTTTTCTATGTATAGAACATCTTTGAGAATTCTCTGTAGTGTTGCTTTTGTTGCGACATATTGTTGCAGCTTTTCCCTGGAATGGAATGTTTTTATTGTTCCCTCAGTTATGAATGAGAGCTTAGCTGGGTACAGTATTCTTGGTTGGTAGTTATTTGACTTGAGGGCATGGCATATATGTTTCCAGACACTTCTTGCTTGCATGGTCTCTGCTGAGAAATCTGGGGTTATTCTGATTGGTTTCTGTTTATAGGTTATTGATCCCTTCTCCCTGGCTGCCTTTAGGATCCTTTCTTTGGTCTCTATTGATCCAGTTCGGATTACAATGTGGCGGTGGGATGTTCTTTTCTGATCCGGTCTGTTTGGGGTTCTAAAAGCTTCTTGTATCTGGATGGACCTGCCCTTCTGGATATTTGGGAAATTCTCTGAGATGATTCCCTGAAGCATATTTCCAATACCATTGACCTCTTTCTCTAGACCCTCCTCAATACCAATTAGCCTTAAATTAGGCTTCCTAATTGTATCTTGGAACTCCTGAAGCACTCTCTCATATTTCCTAGATTTGGATTGACTCATTTTCTGTTCTTTCTCTAAAACAACTCAATTATCTTCAGCCCCAGAAATTCTCTCTTCTGCATTGTCTAACCTGCTATCAAAGCTATCTACTTTATTCTTTGTCTCCCTTGCTTCTAATTGATCATTTTTGATGCCTTGCATCTCTTCTTTTAGATCATGTATGGATTTCTTTAGCTCCTTTATTTCCTTTTGAGTGGTTAGCTCAGTAGCTTTATTCTCTTTGTCATTTGCTGGAGTTTGGTCACCTTTTTGTTTGTGGTTTCTATGAATTCATCCTTTTTTCTTTGAAGAACATTTATTATGGCCTCCTTTATGGCTTCTCCTTTTTCACTTATCACCTTGTTAATGGTTTCCTCTTGTTTAGCTATGGCTTCCTCCCTTATCTCTTTCTTTATATTTTCACATTTTTCATTAAAGATGTTTATCAATTGCATTTGTATAGCACTTGGAAGACTCTCCTCTAGGTTTGCCAGTGACTGTTGCATTGTCTCTTTATATTGGGTGGGGGATGTTGTTCCTTGATTTGACATTTTTCTTGAGTTTCTTTTCTGCCCATTTGAAAATGGAGCACGATTAATACTTAACACAATTATAGTTTTTCAGATATAACCAACCTTGACCTCTTTAGCTGGCAGACACTAGATGTTCACAATTTTTGATTGGTATTATCACTCTTTTTGTACACTTGCAGACCAGACTAATACAACAACTGGTCACCGATTTATGACCAAAACAATAAGCCTCTCACTCCAATCTCTATTGTATTTAAGTCCCTGTGGACCTAGAGTATCATTGAACACCTAGATATACAGTATTGCTCAACAGCCATCAAGTATAGATCCATGCATTATATGGGTTGAAAGATGATCAGAGGACCAGAGATAGAAAAATAGTATGAGAGAGATCAGGGGAGGTACAAAAGGAATAATGTAGGAGTGTAAGATTATTATAGTAATGAAGAAAAGGTAGAGCATAAGGATATCTGACCTAAGTTGTTTAGCAGGTAGCGTATTTGAGTACAAGGTTTGGAAAGTATTAGCTAAAACTTATGAAAGTAAGAAGTGTAATTAGAAGAATATATCGAGAAAAGAGGGAGGTAAATATAGGAGATTTCAATGATGGAAAATTTTAAAAATAATATAGAAAAAACAGGAAATTAAGACGACAACAAGCACAAAACAAGAACAACACAAAAAAAAACATACAAAACAAAAAACAGAGCAATAAAAAAAGAAAACCCAAAAAGCAAAAAGAACAACAACAAAAAATCATAAAAAAAGAGAAAAAATGGTGGGGGGAGGTTCTTCACTATTGTGAGCTCTTACTTAAGAAATACTAGGATTGAGACCAGGAGATTAAAAAGCAGGTGACTGTATCAATATAGATATCATTTGTATTCAGACTGTACCCAGAGATGTCACTATGTTTCCAGGAACGACCACAGTGACAGAGGGTTGTGGGAAAGAGGAGGAAAGAGAAGAAAAAAAAGTGTAGGGATGATGGTAAAGATAAAATAAGAAAACCTATAAATGCAACTGAAAGATGGGGTGGAAGAAAAAAAAGAAAAAAAAAACCAAACAAAGAAAAAGAACAAAAAAAAAAAAGAAAGAAAAAGAATTAAAAAAAAAAAGGTCTTCTTCAGGATATTTTTTTGGGGGTGGGATCAGGGCAGGATGGCAGGATAGGAAACTTGTGTCTCCACTAAATTCGGGATCCAAACAGTTCAGAAAGTCTTTTTCTCTTGTGATCTGGCTATGAGGTTTTTTGGATCTGATTGTTTGTTTGGGAAAAGGAAGCTGAAAGATTGGTGGGTGGGTTTTGTTTACCAGGCTTGTGGCTGGCTCAGGGGACGGACTTCAGCAGCTCTGGGACCGAATTTCCGGCCAAGGGATCTCTGGGAAATCCTTTGCCAGTAAGAAAGATGGCGCCGCCAGCACCACCTGTCAGCTTCCAATTGCTTTGGCCTGGGTCATTGCCAGTAGTCAAGATGGAGCTGCGCTTAGCTGGTGGGGGAGGGGCTCTCTCCCAATGCCTTTCCTGGAGCAGAAGTGGAAACGGCTCCTGGGTGGTACTCACAAATTGCTGGATTCTCTGGTTCCGTGAAGCTGGCAGGTCCGTGCACAGCCGTGTGTCGGCTCTGGGCTCCCGCAGGCTCTGTGTGGCTCTGTCTGCAACTGGAGGGTTACAGCGCCAAGAAGCACTGCTGCCCAGATTCAGAAGAGCCGCTTTGTCTCCGCGGCCACTCCAAGCTGCAGGAACAGGTCCCTGATGTCTTCTTTGTGGCGGATTTCTGCCTCTTTCTTCTGTGACTGAGATCTGTGTGTCGCTAAAGCTTACTTACTCTCGATTTGAGTTATGCACTGTCCCCTACACTGCCCAAACTGGTATCTTGGCGAGAGCTCAGAAAGACTCCAAGTGAAACGCCGCCATCTTCTGCCCAACTGTTCACTGATTCTGAACAATGTGAATTCACTTTTCTTATATGTCAGGGTGTCTATAGAGTTCAGAAGATATCTTAGCCATCATCATTACCACTACCAACTTCTTATCTAATCAGCAGGCTACATTTGCATCCATTTTCATTTTCTGGAGTGTTTCTTTTGTTCCTTGTAGGTTTCTTTTCACTGCACTTTCAGTTTATAGAGTCCACTTATACAATGACACAAATGCTTTGGACAATACAGAAAACTTTTGGTCTTTGCTTAGATACACTTGAAGACCACTTCTATTAATGATTTAATGTATTTTTGGATAGTCCAGTGTTACAATTTGCTCCTATACATTTATATTTAACCAGTCATACATATTCTTGTATGTTTTATGAAGTTACCTTTGATTCATTATTCTAGCTTCTGATTGTGTTTTAAATCTTAAATCTGCTATTATCATATTCATCATCCTTTCTCAATTTCTGCCAAATTCTTGTGAACTGCAAGGATTTGGATGGCAATGTGAATATAAAACTCATCAGTAAACAAGTGCATAACATGTAATCAGAAAGAAATAATGGCACCACATCAAATTTCTATTGGTTAATATGGTTAATGTCACTTATTAGAACTGCTGGAATTTGAGTTCCCATTTTAGTAGATATCATGATTGAATATCTATTCTATATAATTATTAACGTATCTTTGCCCAGTTGCCTCTACCTATTAAATGACCAAAGAGCAAGTATTCATCATGTGGAATAATTTCTTTTTCTAGAGCCATTTGTATCAAAGTATTTCCAGAGACAAGCAATTATCATCTGAGTTCTGTATACTGTTGGAATTCTCTTCCAGCATTATTGATTTCACAATTTTTCTCTAGTTGACTACCTCACAGATGCTAAAGTCTGCCTGCCTTGTACTACCACACTATAGTAAGGTTCTGATCTTCCTTACTAATAAGAATAAAGGAGTAGAAATATCCTTATATTGATTGTTAAACAAACTACTTATATAGTAGTGTACTGTCTCATTAACAAGTACTGATACTATTGAATGCAGTTTACGCTCTGCTTTCTCTCATCTGAATTAAACAATAATAATTATAATTATAATAATAAACCCCATAACAAGCTTAGCATTTTTTTCCAGTCCTGAGCATTGTCCTTGGACCCTCTCAAGGCTAGAGCTCTACCACTTGAGCCTCAGCACCATTTCCAGCGTTTTTCCATGTATATGGTACCAAGGAATCAAACCTGGGTCTTTGTGCATGTTAGGCAAGCACTCTACCACTAATGCCAAACTCCCAGCCCCAACATTTTTTAAAAGACTTTACATGCAGGGTTTATGAGAGATATGTAATTCCCCATTCACCATTTGTGAAAGCTAACATATTGATTTGTTTGACAAATTTTATGTTACAATTTCCATAAGCCAGTCATTAGCTAATAATGATGCCAAGAGTAGGGCACTAGAGTATAGTCCTCTGGGTTGGTCAATCTCCATGTTACAAGTGAGGTTTCTGTGAAATAAGTACAAATGATAATCTCCTACCAAGCAGTAAATGGTGGAGCAACAGGGGTTCAGACTCCATTCTGTGGCCATCAAATCAGCATGTCCTGGGCCTGCTGTGATTTGGAACTAAAGATTCTGACAACTGGGGGACCTAGCACTGAAAGTAAACTGCAAATAATAGAGCTCCGATAAATAATATTGAAATAAGGTTAGGACTTGATGATTATTTCATTTATCAATTAAATCAACTTCACAGCAAAAGATTAGTTTTATTTTATTTTTTTAATCTTTTGGATGTAAAAATAAACTGTCCTTGAGTGCTTCTATAAAAATATGAGTTATTTAAACTTAAAATGTGGAAATTAAACATTGTTCCCATTGTATTTAGTGGTGAGTATTTAAAAGCTCAACTTAACAAAAATATTTATCAATGTAAGTCAGATTTAGATTATAAAAAATATTCAGCAAGGCTTTTCCAATGAACAAACCGTATTAAAATAAAACTGTTTGAGGATTCTGAGAAACATTACTGAGACATTCAAATTATTAAATATATTGTTCAATAATATGTTCAGCTTACTAACATATCCTTATTCAGTAATCCCAAACAAAATACCAAATATAGCTCACTGATTTGCAGTTAAATTCACAACATACTGTACTGTTTCCTTTAAATAAATTACATAAATGTTTGCACAATGTGATGGAGTTAGTAAATGAAATTAAGCAACTTCTTTTCAATATGGAGTGCCAGGTACAGGAAGAGTTCCCTTTATATAGTTTCTAAATAGGAAAGATGGTTGCTTAAATATGCCAGTTACTTACAAATATATTTGTTGTAGCATCTTCATACACATACATAAGATCAAAAAGGAATGAGTGAGACTGATGAAGTTTGAACAGACTTCAGGTACCTTGAAGCAATTTGGGGGCATGCCAAATGATACTGCCAACAAAATCATGCCAATAAAAATTTAAAAGCATAAACAAAAGAGATATTTTCTTAGTGCTAATGATGAGTTTTGGTCTAGTATTCAAAAGGTACAAGGTTCAATCCCTAGAACTGAAGTTAAAAAGTAGAATAAACACCACCCTGCCCCCTGAAAAAAACAGCTCCAATATACTTTTTTAATCAAAGAATTTATTAACATTGATTTTTACCTCATATTTCAAATGATGTGTTTAACAAACAAGTATTTAAGAAAGGAATCTCTATATACAATCACTGGCACTTAGATTTTAGAACATAATTAAAATTAGGCTGAGGGTTTGTATGTTATAGATACATATTAATCTATGTAATAAAACATTACATCTATAGAGGCAACATACTTTTTTAAGATAAACTGACAGTAGGAAAATTCACCTTATATAATGGAAAAACCGTATTACTAAACTATGTCTCCATGATCATTTTTCTTCTACTTTTTTGTCATAAATTTTTGAGAGCAATACTATCCCCAGTGTTTTAAGATTTGTTTAGTGGGGCAGGAGTGTGGGCCAGTGGTAGAGTGCCTTCCCAGCCGTAGAGTGTTTGTCTTACATGCACCAAAACTCAGATTGGATTCCTAGGTACCACATGCATAGAAAAAGCCACACGTGGTGCTGGGGCTCAAATGGTTGAGCTCTAGCTTTGAGAGAGCCCAAGAACATTGCTCAGACCCTGAGCTTTAAAAACAAACAAACAAAAAAAAAACAAGAGAGAAAGAAAGAAAGAAAGAAAGAAAGAAAGAAAGAAAGAAAGACGCAACAAAAATTTACTTAATTTAAAATGCAAAGTAGTTAAATACGCAGGTTAATTTGTTGTCTTCCCCATTTTTCTAACTAATTTTTCAAATACAATTCTTAATTTAGGCATCCATAACTGTAAGTGATGGATTATTAAGTAAGTTCATGAAGCTTTGGAATGTAGATTCTGCTGCTTATTTGTAATGATTATTTTGATATTCAAATGGAAAGAATATACTTCACAGAAAATCCCAAAATGCTAATAAAGCTTTATTTTTTTGGGGGGGGGGGCTAGGAGTTGTCCTTGATTTCCTCAGCTTAAGGTTCCTGCCCTACCTCTTTTTTTCATGTATTTTTATTGTAATTAATAGAAGGGTTACGTTATATTCACCAGATAGAAGGTGCATTACTTCACAAACATTGATACCCTTTCCCATGTCTTGGTCCCCATTTCCCTCCCTCCACCCCTGGCCCATATCTTGTTTTCCCCCCTTCCCTATCCTATTTCAAATAACCAAATAAGCATATATACAATATATCAGACAACAAGGTAAAATGCCCTACCGATTTTCTGGTGCTTAATTGAAAATAAGAATCTCACAGACTTTGTTGCCCGGACTGGCATTGAACTGTGATCCTCATATTTCAGCCTCCTGATTAGTTAGGATTGCAGACGTGAACCAACGTGCTCAGCCAAACTTTGTAAATTTTATCATGTGAGGGAATGATTGTGATTCACAAGTCGGGACACATGTAGTGTGAGGATGGAGTTTGGTGAATGAGGTAGCTATTTCTGCCAGCACAATGTGTTTTTTGACCTACATACATATCTGACAGTTTTGGTATAAGCATCCTCCTCATCATCTCAATTTTAAAAAAAAGAAGTGAATAAATTTTCATATTGCCTTTGGTAAATTCTATAATTCTATAATTCGTTTGAAAAATGGAACCATTAAAAATTATTTCCTGTGACAATGTTTTCACATCTAGAATCAAGCAATAGTAGTACACAAGTTATATTTGTAAAACTGTAAGGTAATGACTCACATTTTGCTTATTGCTGTTGTGATTTTTTTTCTTTATTCAAGTTGAGAGACCATATTTTGGAGGAGCTATTACAGAACACTGCCCTTTTCTTTCTCTCCATCTCATGCTCCTTGCTGCATCACCTCTGAGGTGAAATGTTGGTGCCCCTACTTTGCACATAAATGAAAATGAAAAATTCAGAATTGTACTTGGTGGGCAGTAGAAAAAATAGACTATTCACCTTACTCTTCAGGAAGGTCAATATCAGACATATCAGAAGAAATTTAATGTTATTGATTTCACTGAAAAAGTGCATTATATTTTAAGAAAATCCTTATCAAATATTATACATAGTTATTTGCATACATTATAACTCATGAAAATGAATTTGAAAATAAAATTTCAGTAGCTTATTATCATTTATTTTCATTAGATGAGAACTTCATTTTCTTGAATGTAAATATAATGAATAGAAATATTATAGGTTGCCTGTTAATTAAATTGGTTTTTATTGCTAAAAATTCTCCAGATGTTCTTACTTTTAGAAGATTGTCTCTTATATCATTGCAATACCTATAGTGTATATAAATATGAGGTTGTATGAGTATACTAAAGACAAAGCTTTTTGCTTCTAGAACCCATTATACTTTGTTTTTATCTGGTCCTTGTGCTTGAACTCAGGGCCTAGACTCTGGCTTTGAGTCTGTCTGTGATCAAGAAAAGCACACTAGCATCACTTAAGGCTATTACAGAGTAGTTTATTGGAAATAAGATTCTCATATGCATTTCTGACCTGACTGACTTTGAACTCTGATCCTCTGATATCAGCCTCCTGAATAGCTAGGATTACAAGAGTGAACCACTGATGCCTGGCCCCAGTATAATATTTGACAATTAGCAAGTGTGCACATGTATGGAATATCATGTTATAATAAATTTATGCTGTGTGTAATGTTCAAAATAGTTAAGCATGTGTGCATCCCAAAAGATTTATCTTTTCATTGCAGTGAAAATATTTAAAGGTATTTTTTAGTTTTTTTTGAAATACATAGTTTATTAACATTTACACATTCATGCACTTCATGATAGGACACAGAATTCACTTTTACTATTAGAGTACAATTACAAGCTCTTCCACATTCATCCCTCCTATGCTTCTACTCCATATAACTGTTATTCTCTGATAACTTCTGTAACTGCTATTATGATATTCTGACAATAAAATTATGTTTGTATTTATGAGTGAGATTGTGTGATTTATCATTTTTGCCTGTTTTTTCCACCTAACATGTGACTTCAGATTTATATTTTATGTTTTACATACATTTTGTTAAGTTTTATTTTATAGAGACTATGAAATAGTCTCATTAAATCCATCAGTTTGTAAAATGCATAGTTCATCTCTGGAACACTGCTGTCATTCATACTAAGACATTTTTATATAGTCTGTCTTTCCAGAAGAATATTTAGTCTGAATTAAACTTTTCAATATTCTACTAATTCTAAACACAAAGAGGTTAATAACAATAAGAGTTTTGAAAAGAGGAAATTGAAGCATGCTTTTAAGGAATTTTATAAGTTTCTTTTCCTGTTGTACCTTTAAATCTACCTCAAATCTCAGTATTCAGAATTTTGAGAAAATGAAATTAAATTGAAATTAAATCTGTAAAAATTTTATTGTTTTTTTTTTTTGCCAGTCCTGGGCTTGAGCTCAGGGCCTGAGCACTGTCCTTGGATTTTCTCAAGGCTAGAGCTGTACCACTTGAGCCTCAGCACCACTTTTGGCTTTTCTCTATGTATGTGGTACCGAGGAATCAAACCCGGGTCTTCATGCATGCTAGGCAAGCACTTTAACCACTAGGCCAAACTCCCGGCCCATAAATCTGTAAAAATTTTAACACTTATAAATTAGTGTGAGTTAGAGAAAATAATTTTAGATATGCATTAATTTGATTTTAATATAACATTTAGAAAATAGCATAGAATTCAGGAGAAACTTACACAGTTATAAAACCCAAGCCATATGCTCTCAGATTTGTATAAAAGGAAATAAAAATGGCAGATTAATAAAAACTGGCTTTGACACTCAAAATTTAGTTCAACTCCTAACTGGTCAGCCATCTCTATTTCTTTTTCATGACATACCATAATGAGGAAAAATACAATCAACCAAACAATTTTCAATAAAATGCATAAAAATCTGAAACTTGCCCTTTAACATAGAAATTCTGACTTTGGTCACTCTACCATTTGAGCCACAAATCACTTTCAGCTTTTTCTATGTATATGGTACCAAGATATCCAACCCAGGGCTTCATGAATGCTAAGCAAGCACTCTACCACTATGCCACACCCCCAATTCATTATGGGTCATATTCTTATTTACTTACCTACTGGTCCAAATTCAGAGTGAAATCAGAGACAAACACTTTAGAATAATACCTTACTTGAGATCAAACTTTTCCTTATGAAAGGAGATACGAAATTAGAAACAATTATATCCATAATCTATTATTACATTGCTGAATCTATTTACTATGAACTGTAAAAACAAGACATCATATTTTAAAATTAATGGAAACCAATGATTCAAGTGAACAGAAAGTTGAAGGCAGATTAATTGCCTCCAAAAATAACCACGTGTAAGTTCCTTGAATTTTATAAACTAAGTTTCCTAAGTAGAAATAAAAATAGAGGAAGCACAATTCTAGACATAATATGATAATTCACATATATATGGCATTCATTTTCTGCATGTCATTATACACTGTTGCATTTAAAAATAGAAGTTAAAATATAAGTAGCCATAATTGCATGTTAATTGCATCATAGGGATGCAGTTTAGGCACAGAAAGAGTGGGTAGGTGATTTGCTCCACAGACAACACAGCTCCTCCATGAGTGAGCAATAATAAAAACCAAGGGAATCTGGTTCTAGAGTTTATGAATAGATAATATATATCCGTCACATTGTCTTATGAATGAATTTTACAACTTGGGAGAGATTGGGAAGAAGAATTAGAAGAAAAACCTGGCAATGGACAACAATGTTCAAGAAGTAATGTAATCACTGTCATATAAACGTAACTATAACCCCTCTGTACATCACACTGACTTTAAAATAAATTTTAAAAATAATATATGAATGTCTGTACGTGTTCATAGATTTTGTATATTTTTATATAAAATTGAAGCTGTCCTTTCAGATTGCTTAACCAGCATATATTCATATTTTTAAAAGTAGTGAGACAGAAATAGAGAATTGATTCACTTGATTTCTGTGGAATACTTTACATATAAATGTGAATCCAACTCATCTGAGTCTTGACTTCTGAAGAAAGCATTCAAATGTGCTGAGCCTTTTGCTAAATACATTTCACTTGCTGTAAATGGAAAATTGATGCTGTGTCTGTCTGTCTGTCTGTCTCTCTTTCGCACAGACATACATGCAAACTCATACTACTCATGTACATATATACATTTGCACACACAATCTCAGGAGATTTTTTGAACTTAAGTACATTTTACTTTGGACAAACTATATCTTCTGCATCGTGTTTCCTATCCTACATTTAAACATGGCAATATTTTGAGCATTAAAAGAAAACACCTGTTGGGTGCTACTGGCTCATGGGTATAATCCTGGCAACTCGGAGGTTGAGATCTGAGGATCCCGGTTCAAAGCCAGCCTAGGAAGGAATGTCCATGAGGCTCATATTTCCAACTAACTACAGAAAACCAGAAGTGGTATCCTGGCTTAAAATTGTAGAGTACTGTCCTTGAATAAAAAAGTTCTGGGATGGTGTCTAGGTCTTGAGGTCAAGCTTCGTAAGTCACAAAAACAAAGATACTAACAGAAAACTTTTATTCTCCATTTTGACAAAAGCCAAGGCAATCATTCTGTTGATAAGCAAAGAGCAGTAAATAATTTTAAAATGATATTATTTAAAAGAAATGAAGTCATTATCAACCTGCTGAATAAGGAAGCAATTCATACTATTTGGGACCACAGGGGTCTTTAGAAGCAAGGACTAATAAGCTTAATTGCTAATGAAGTCATTAGAAAAGACATTAAAATGTTTACTTGGACTTATTTAACAGCAAAAAACAATTAAAAAGGAGATTTATTTATATTGAGAGATTCCAGCTTATACAGAATATGTCACTTGGGTCCAAATCCTTTATACCTCCAGGTTTTTTAAAGGTGAGTTTAAGAGCTATTTGTTCTCATTTCTAAACTCTCATTTTTTGCCAGCTCCTTTATGTATTTGCAAAGCTGTTTCATGGAGTGCTGCAGATAACACATCTACTTTCAGGTACATGTTTTTGTGCCAGGTTGATCTGGGTAAAATAACAATAGTAAAGTATTATTATTATTTCCATTATTTATTGAATATATGATTGGGATTTTGCTAAATAAATCTATGTGGTTAATTTATTTAATTGCTTCTTGATAAATTATGGCATTGTTATCACCATTTCTGTTTAAAAAGTAATCAGAGTGAGGAAATATTTATGAAACTTGATGAATGTTCATAATACTTGTGTTGTTAGGCTCAGACACAAATATAATCCTCCAATCTAAGCCTCCATATTCTCAGTCATTTTGCAATCTGTCATTCAGACACTTTTTCAAAGTGTCCTTTCCACTTAAGCCATCCAGAATAACAAGTCATTGTTTTGCTTTTTGTTTTTATGTTTTCCACTTCTCTCTCTAGTACCAAAATTCTAATCACTAAACATCAAAATGATATTTCTACTATATGCTAATATCCTGTAAGAACAAGAATTACTTCTTTTTCTTTGCTTTGCTCTTCTCTCCTTCTTTCTTTCTTTCTTTCTTTCTTTCTTTCTTTCTTTCTTTCTTTTTTTCTTTCCTTCCTTCCTTCCTTCCTTCCTTCCTTCCTTCCTTCCTTCCTTCTTTCTTCCTTTCTTCCTTTCTTTTTTTGGTGGGTCATGGGGCTTGACATTGGTCTGGGCACTATCCCTGAGCTCTTCAGCTCAAGTCTACTGTCCTACCCTTGAGCCAAGCCTCTCTTCACATTTTCTAGGGGTTTGTTGGAAATAAGTCTCAGGTTCTTTTGTGCCCTGGCTGGATTTGAGTCTAGATCCTCAGTTCTCAGCCTCCTGAGAAGCTAGGATTACAAGTGTGAGCCACTTTGCCAGGCGATTTCTTTGTCTTAATTTTACCAAATATAAGCTGCAGCTATCTAAATTGCTGTAAAGTCTAGATGTCTAATAGGAATTAATTCTAAATTCCATATGCACAAATGTCTATGGACATATTCAATCTAATATGGCCAAGAATAAATTTGTTTCTATCACAAGTAAATTTTTTAAATTCCTATTATTTCTTATCTCTTACAGCTGAATAATTATACTTTTCCTTTATATTGTCTTGCACTGATTGATTATTCAAAGAATGTATGTAGATTTACTGTTCCAAATATGTATGGCTTCCTCCAATTCTCTCTTTGATGCAATATGTGTTGCTAAGGCTGGTACTGAGTACTGCCTGAGAACTTGCCGAGGCGTCTTTTGAAAGCATGTGAATCTTCAGCTCATGGAATTTTGCAGGGTCTATATTATCCTCAGGATTAAACCTCAACTATTAGTTTCAATATCTAAATGTTGTTTTTTATCTGCTGCTGTGGTATAGCAAGGTGACTACATTACCCTCGTTTGTATTTAGTGTAGATTTGATTTTGTAATATAATAGTCTTACTACACTATATAGAGTATATATGAAATCTAAATAAAAACCTTTCCCTTAGCTGTGTGATCTCAATAAGGTATATGGAATATCCTTTTTACTCATACAAATAGATTTTGAAATGGGGATATGCATGATAAAATATAACTACCCTATTTCATTTTAGTAAAATATTGAGTAAAGTTAAATATTGAGGAATTCATGTAAAGTTCAAAAATTTGTTCCTTGACTTTTAATATTATGTTTCTAAAAGTCCTAGAGCCCTTTATTTAGTTCTATAAATAAATCATATTCACTCATCTCCATATTAAATATATTATTTTTTGGCAGTCTTGGGGCTTGAACTCAGGGCCTTGGCACTGTCTTTGGACATACAAACCAACCTGAAAGTAAGCTCAATTCAGTACAGAGGGAAACTACTAAACGAGAAAATTCTATATAAAAGCAAATATTTCTGGTATCTTCTCTCATTTCCTTGGAATCTTGTGTTCTACTTTTGCTTATTTTCTTGTGACAATAGTTTGAGAAAAATAATATGATTTCACTCTTTACTACTGTATCTGAAAGAAGATGAGAGGGAGGGAAACTAAGAAAAAGATATACAGAGACAGAATCACCTCTTCCTGTGATTTGTGATACACTGAACTCATATAAGAAATAAATTATTCATCATGACATTCCATGACAGACGAAATTCTATGACATGTGGAATAATTTATTAGTCAAAGTAACCCTTTGCCATGAAGAGGAAGTATTTTCATTTGTGTTGAGTTAGTCTATGCCAAAGACCTTCATTGTATTATATAATCAATGACCCTATTATCACTTTCAATATAAGGTATTTTGTTTTCCTATTCTATGTTTCATATTGTACATAATTCTTCAAAAATAAGTTTAGGATTCAGAGAAAACCCACTTTTACAGATGAATTACATAAATCCATTTTAGGGCTGAATAAGCTAATTTCTCCACTTCAGGATATTTATTGGTTAATTGGAGATAAGATTGTCAAGGACTTTCCTGTCCTGTCTGGTTTCAAATCTATGATCCTTGGATATCAGTTTCCTGAATACCTAGGATTACAAGTGTGAGCCATTCCTATCTGGTCTGATCCTATAGTTTTTCACTAAAAATTCTAACTGACATGTCAGACTTACACAGATTTTTACAGTAATCACTCCCCCCCACCCCACCCCGCGCACTTCCCCAGGATTTCAGAGTAGCTTGTGGGGTTGCAAAAGCCACCCCCCTGTCTCTCTCTGTCTGTCTCTCTGTCTCTGTCTCTGTCTCTCTGTCTGTCTCTCTGTCTCTGTCTCTGTCTCTCTGTCTCTCTCTCTGTCTCTGTCTCTGTCTCTCTCTCTCTCTCTCTCTCTCTCTCTCTCCTTCCTCTCTCTTGCTCTCATAATCACCCCATAGAAACAATTGTCCATCGTATTCAAATTTCCAATATATTGAACTAGGTACATTGGAGAAATTATCAAGTTTTACTGTGAATATTTCCATGATAATAAATGAATCTAATTGAACTCAGGGGCTTTTTTTCCTTGTTCTTCCTTTAATTTCCCATTCTCAAGAAAATCAGTATGATTTTTTTCCCAATGAAATTTTTCAGAAGTTTATATTTGTGGAAGTATATGTGCCATTTACACATGTATATGAACTTATATGTGCTTTTATGTATTTATGTTTATAAATGAATTTACATATATTCTTAATACCCTTTTCATTTACTTTCTGCAGTAAAAAATGATTCCTGCTACTTTTATTCATGAAAAAATTATAACCATATGCTGAAATTCTATTATACAAATTTTATTTGCTAGAATCCTTTAGAATTATTTAGAATTGTGAAGAAAGTACTTCAGATTTTCTATCAGTTGAATGTTCTATTTTCTTCAATTTTAATGAAAATTTATGTTTTAGAGTCGCTGAATTCATAAATTAGTTTGTTTACATTTGTTAAAAATGATGGTATTTGTTGAATAGGTAAGATGAGATAAAATGTGAAGAGGATTAGAGTTTCAAATAGGAACATGCCATATATATAATCATAATCATATTGCCACAATAAAATGCCTTATATTTCTCAATGATAATAATAAAATTTTAGAAATAACAATAATACTGAAATTTGTTCATTTATTGTGTAGTGTATAACAAATAACACAACAAGAAATTATGTAATAGATGTATGTATATATACTATTATGAACATAAACACTGTGATGAATTCAATGTTACCTGAATACTGTCAGGGTTTAAAATTTAAAAAAAAAAATGTGTCAAAAGTGTTCTATGAGATTGTTGTCATCCTTATTTCTAGATATTACTTAACATTATTTCTTCTAATAGAATTTTATTCCTCAGTTATTAAATAGTATTTTTTGTCTGATTGTTCCTTATACAAGTATGATTCTTCATGAAACTAATATATGTATTCCAGATTTCTCCCAGTTACTCTCAGGATTGCTCTTTCACTCTATCTTAGTGTTTATACTTAATGTACACTTCTTTTTAAAATTACCTGGTTGAGCCAGGCACAGTGATTTATGTCTGTAATCCTAGCTACTCATAAGGATGAGATTGAGGATTGAGTCTCAAAGCCATTCCAGGCACAAAACAATCTGAGAGTCTTTTCTCCAACTAGCTCTAGAAAATGGGAATTGGGGCTTGGCTCAAGGGTATGGGGGTAGCCTTGAGCTGAACAGCTCAGGGACAGCATCCAGTCTGAGTTAAAGCCTCATGAATAACAACAACAAAAAAACTTGGTTGAGGAATTTTTTATATCCTCTCTGATATACTCTGTCAGAAATAATTCATTGAATAAAGAGGAACATTTAGAAAGAAAGTACTGAATAGAGTCATAATTTGTTTGGTACTGATACACTTAATTAAAAAGATAGAATAGCTCAGTGTGTAGAAAATAATTAATTTCCATGAAATATTGACAGCACAGAACTGATAGTACAGTACTGTGATGATTTCAAGTAAATGAAAATATGAATAAAACTTTCAAAATGCTATGAAAATCATGATGATCTATGCTTGGTAAAATGATAAACACTTTCCTTTTCCTAAAATCATCACCACATAGGAGCTGTTCATATGTATAGAATCAACAGGAGAACCATTCTTTGTCCTAACATGTAATTGAATTCTTGTGTAATTCTGCCTTCTCTGTAGCCTTCTCTGTTCTGGAAATTGTCTTATTTACTATTTTTATTACCTTTAAGTAGTTTGACAAATAAGTTACTATTCACAGAGACAGTTTAGGACTACAGTGCATCTTAGTCCATGTCATCCCTTTCAACATTTTAGCCATGTCCTCTCAACACACACTTTCCTTTGCTTATCTTAATTTTAGGTCATGTGTTGAACTTTTTGCTATTTAAGAAAGCAGTGTGTGTGTACAATACATCTTGGTCTGTGTCTACAATTCAGCCTCTTCACCCCTACCCCCTTCAACCTATGTTTTCCCTTATACTTCTCTGTTCTGTGGCATATACAATGAATTATTGCATGCATTCTCACTCCTTCCCACTTCATTTTTACCCCTCTCCTCTTAGCTCCACCCTCTCCTCTTGCCAGTATTCACTTCCTGTTATTTATTTTATTAGGCTTTGACTTAATGTTGTTAAAGAATTATACAATTTGCATTCTCCACAGGGTTTATTACAATTCAGTCAACAAAAGACCCCAAATATCAAAATCAGTCCTTGGCAGGAAGAAAACAGTTTTGCTTGAATATTAATACCAAATTTCAAACTACATTATAAAGCAATAATAATAATAATAATAATAATAATAATAATAATAAACCATTTGGTATTGGCACAAAAATAAGCCTTAGGAAAAATGGATCAGTATAGAATACTCAGCAATGAACCTACAGACCTATAGTCAAACATAAGTTGGACAAAAGCCTCTTCAACAATGGTACTGACAACAGACTATCCACATACAGAAAATTGAAACTAGATCCTCATACATCACTGTGCCCCAGAACGAACTTAAAATGGATCAAAAACCTCAATGTAGGGCAAGAAACCATTCAAATATTACAGGAAAGGGTAGGGGAAATACTAGGTCCTCTAGCACAGGTCAAAACTTTCTAAGTAAATATCCAGAATCACAACGAATCAATGAAAGGTTAGATAAAAGGCATTGTAGCAAACTTAAATTTTTATGCATAGTAAAGGCTACTAACTAACCAAAATGGGAGAAACTTTTATATCAGACCATGGACTGATATTAAAAAAAAGACTTAGAGTTAAAAAAAATACTGAGCCTGATATAAACTTTCAAAAATCAACCCAATTGATAGATGGACTGATGACTTAAAGAGCGACTTTTTAGAAGTAAAAATGTCCAAAAGACTTATTTTGATTTTTGATAAACTACAGGTAAGCATACATCTCTTGATGGAGAATGGGAAAAAACATAATATCTCTATAAATATTAATGATCAACTTAATAATCATGCACACAGTATCCTTGTATATACTCCTACATTATTTGGTTTGTGACATCTTAAATTTTTGTGAGGCAATGACTGATAAATAAGATATCATCTCATGTTAAGCTTTTTGTCCAAATGTTATTATCAGGGTGGTGTATAGAGTGGTTGGAGTTACATTCATAATGTAGTGAATATATTTCTTCTTAAACATTATTACTCCTTCCCGTCTTTTTTCTTAACACTTTTTTATATACTTTAAGTAAAAAGATGGATCTGTAATATTTTTCTAGAAGGAGAGATGCCTTTGGTTTGTTGTGGTGATACTGCCATCTATGAAGTCTTCTCAAACTGGGAGAGATCTCTAACTTACATCCATCTTTAATATACATTTACTCCTCATAATTATACCTGAATTGGATCAATATTTGTATTTTATTTTTGCTTTTATAGTTAGCAATTTATTCTACTTTAAAATGTACAAAGAGAAGACGCTCTCGCTTGATTCCAAGACTTGATTCCACTCACTTACTCTGCAGACTGCAAGCATCTCAGTGGATACACACCTTGCAACTGAGATTCCACATCTGGTGATTGCCACTTTCTCAAACACTAATCTTCTTTCTAACTGATTTCAGTATCTTGAAGATGTCACTTTCAATTTCCTAGACAGAGTATGGGTACAAAGGTGAGCGTTCACTACTCCAAAAATAGATAATAATGGAAAATTCATTTATAGAAGATTTTGAAACAATAATAAAATTGGACAGATTAATCTGTCTGCATGTTAGTGGTCAGATCCCCTCAGAAATTCTATATTTGGATCACATTTACTTACCAATGGCTTTGAAATTTAATCTGTACTTCATTTCATATTAGTAAAACATGGTTAACTTTCTATAATAAACAATTACTATACATAGAAATTCATTAGGGACTTTGATAGATACTTGATCCTTACAAGTAATTGGGAATATTGTATGCCCGTTTTAGAGCTGTACATCCACTGCTAGTAATCAGCAATTTTATGTAACACTTCAAGGAAAGAAAAATGCAGCAGTGATCTGAATTACATTGTATGGGGTGAGAACGTGTGTGGTTGTAATCATCCTTGTCCTGTGTAGAGGAATCATGGCAACTGTACTCTGGCTGCCACTAAGAATTCCATGTACACACAACTTGGATTTCTCTTCATAATTTCCTTTTCTCATTTGTTTCCTCTCCATCCTCATTCAGCATCTCTTTGAAAAGTACAGACTAGGTACATTTATTACCAATAACAAATGTTTTCCAAAATTCTTTTATTTTTTTTTTTGCCAGTCTTGGGGCCTGAACACTGTCCTTGGACTTTCTCAAGGCTAGTGCTCTACCACTTGAGCCATAGCACCACTTCCAGGAACCTAGGAATCAAACCCATGTCTTCCTGCATGCTAGGCAAGCATTCTACCGCTAGGCCAAATTCCTGATCCTAAAATTCTTTTACTTTTAACAATTAAATGGTATTTGTCTTGAGCAGCTCTTTATCTTTGTAAGCCGTTCTCCCTTTTACAAAGGTTGCATGATTTTCTGTTCATGCCAACACGTACATTCCATGAGTTAAATGAGTTTTCATGAATTTTTGTTAACAGTTCCTTCTTTATCCAGGTATATTAGTTCAGTGATTTCTTGATACATGCAGATAGATATTGGCTTATAATTTTCTCTTTTGAAATTCTCCTATTAAATTCAAACTTTTCTCTGTACATTCTCTGTAGGTGAATGAATTTTCTAGAGAACTAGAGTAGGAGACTATCACAGTCATTTACTGGCATCCCAATTTACTGACTGTCTTTAGTCATTTGTGCTTTTGTTATGTTATTGTTTTTCTTGTTGTTGCTGCTGTTATTATTATTTTGGGGGGCAGGGAGATTAAATGAGAAGGTCCTGGGGCTTGAACTCAGAGCCTAAGTGCTTTCCCTTAAGCCTTTTTTCTCAAGGCTAGCACTTTCCCAACTAAAGACACAGCTTTATTTCCAGGGTTTTGGTGGATAATTGGGGTTAAGAGTACTCACAGGCATTCCTGCCCAGGCTGGCTTCAAACTTCAATACTTAGATGTTAGCCCTCTGAGTAGCTTAGATTACAAGTATGATCCTCCAGTGCCTGGCTAGGCAAAATTCCTTTCACAATCTTTCTTATGAATAGAACAATGTCCTTATCTCATTGATAAAAATGGCTTCAATTCCACTCTCTATATTTCCATCTTTATATATTTCTACTTACCAGTCAGACACTTTACTTCTACTTCTCTTAGTCCCACTGGTTTTCAACATAGCTGATCTCTTCCACCTGTTTCAGAGAAATTGATCCAAATCTTTCTCATAGCTGGCCTGCTACTTTTATTGATCTCTTGAGTACAGGGTGTCCATCATCCTCCTTGCTCTATGAGAAATATACCTTATTTCAATGTTCAGAGAGAAGTGATTTTGAACAACTAACTACCCAAATCTGTGAAATTTCACCTACCTTCTATACAATGAATGATGATTACATCTGAACCTTATCTGGCATACTTTATTTTTTAAAATTATATTTCCTGGCATACTTTAAATCATCATTAATTTGTTTCTAATATCAAGTATGTAAATGTGATGTGAACTGCCACTGTATGTTATATAGGGATTAATCACAAAAAATGTAAATAATTCTGATAATCCGTTCTAGGACATGTTGTACATTCTGGTTAAATTATCATTACTGTGCTTTCAAGATGATTTCAGGCTGATAAAAATGAGGCAGTACATCTGAGTTTCAGAGTTTGAAGTTTTATTCAACACAATAGTTAGTAAAATTATTTATTTTTCTCCAAAGGACATCATTTCCTTTTTCTTCATATGTGACTAATAATCAGCCATAACAAAATCACTGTGGCAATCACTAGGCAAGTTCCTTAGAAAACTAAAAATAGATCCATATTACGACTTTAGAACTCATAATCCTATCTTTTGTTCTCAATGGTCATTATTTTTGAAAGGTTGCCCCACTCTTCTTGCCCCCCCCCAAATAAAAGTACCCCAGGGTTTTCATGGCTACTTCAGTTCTTAATTTATGTTCACTATCTGCAATTTGTCAAGTGATATTGTTGTTTAAATACCCTTCCTCAGCTTTTGTATTTGTTATCACCCATTTTCCACCACATATGTATACATACATATATATATATACATGTATATATATACATATATAAAAATATGTATATATTTATATATATGTATATATATGTGTGTGTGTATGTATATATATATATATATATATATATACATATATATATATATATATATATATATATATATTGCCAGTCCTGGGTTTGGAGCACTGTCATTGGGCTTTCTCAAAGTTAGTGCTCTAGTGCTCTGCCACTTGAGCCACATCATCACTCTGACCTTTTCTATATATGTGGTACCAAGGAATTGAACCCGGGTCTTAGTGCATGCTAGGATAGCACTCTACCATTAGGCCAAGCTCTGGGCCATGCCACTATATTCTTAAAGCAGAAGCCAAACACTACTTTTATAAAATGTGGATAAAATCAAGATACTGCTGTTTTTAAAGTTCTAGATAATTCTCCTGTACACTCTGAGATACAATAACATTTTATTCAGAGGCCAAGATGCTCATCTACTTCATATATTCTGGTACTTTGATTACCATGTGTCATCTCACTCTCCTTCCTGCTCCCACCGATATATGATATATGGTGTGATGTAGGTGTGATGTAGCTCACTTTTTTTGTTGTTTGTTTTGCTAGTCTTGGGCCTTGAACTCAGGGCCTGAACACTGTCCTTGGGCTTTCTCAAGGCTAGAACTCTACTACTTGAGCCACAGTACCATTTCTGGCTTTTTTCTATGTATGTGGTACCAAAGAATCAAATCCAGGCCTTCATGCATGCTAGGCAAGCACTCTACCAAACTCCCAGCCTAGATCTTTCTTTAAATATTTACACAGTTCTTGCAGACAGTTTTATTAAAGAAATAGTGGGGTCAGTCAGAGGGTGCTAGGTGATACTGCTTCAGGGATTACTTTAAAAATGTATGTACATATTACCTTCCTAATCTGCAAGTAATTCTGAATCCTGAAACATATCTTTTTCTAAATGACTGAAGTGGATGTGGGAGAAATATGTAAAGATAATGGATATTAAGCTCCATGTAGGTGCTCCTTGAAAATAAATTACATTTCTCAATGGCAATAATAAATATTTTTTTTTATTTGTGGACTGAGGAGAGACATGACCTCTATTGAATTTCTCAGTGATTCTCTTCCCATCCTTTGAGATGAGTGTTGTTTTCCTGTAAGACAAGCATGAGAATCAGGATAAAGTAGTTCAAGGAGAAAGAACTTAAAAAAAAAACAACTAAAATTAAAAGAAAGAGGAATCTTCCCCCTAAAGTTTAAAATCCTTTTATTTCTCAACATTATTTTTGAATCATTTGTGTAAATTATGAAATAACTATGCCATTTCTCAGTAGGTAAAGTTAATCTGAAATATCCTTATAATAAAGCTTTTCCTATGAAATTAAGGTCCCATAAGTAATGGCTTATCTTTAATTGATTGTGACTTATTTTATGGATAGCTTTTGGCCTTTTATAACTGATGCTAACTTTTTCTTTGTTTATATAAACTTCACAAAATGTGTTTAGGTAGCTGAAAGATATTTACAATGAATAGTTATGGAAGATCTTGATATTATTTTGTGCAACATAAAGTCTCATTACCTGCCGGGGCCAGCCGGCAGCAAACCAGGGTTCGCGGATTGGGATTCCTGAAATAGGGGCAAGGACTAGGAAAAAATAGAAGAGAGACAAACAGATGGAGTTTGGGAGGACTACAGCCCAAGTCAGCAGTCCAAGAAGACTGTGAGCTCCAGACTGCTGCCTAAGACTCTCTCGTTTATTTTAAGTTCTGACCTTAAATACTCTTCTTAAAACTTGAAGTTGCCAGAGGCTACATTCATACAAAATAGTAAACAAATCACATATAGGATAAATGAGAAAGGATTAACATTGCTTAAAGTCATCATGATAAGAACTGATTGACATTGCTTAAAGTCATCATGATAAGAACTGATTGACTTTGCTTAAAGTCACCATGATAAGAACTGATTGACTTTGCTTAAAGTCATCCTGATCAGAGTTACTTCCTTGTGTATACAGTTGTGTAGGTCCAAGGTCAGGTCCAAGGTCATTGACCCCACAGTCGGTCCCCAACATCTCCCCCGTCTGTCTTTTAAAAGATGCGGTCTTGCTTGTCTTGGGTTGGGTGGATCGCTGACTCTGCCTTACCCGTCATGGGGAACTTCTTCAGATCAAGCTGAAGGCCCTGTCTTAGGTTGGTCAGAGAGCGTCCCCTCTTATCCCATCCTTGACTGCGATTCCTCTCGGGGGGGAATTCATCCATCTGGGGCTTAGATCTGCGGAGTTGTTCGATTGGTGACTGTTGCAGATGTGACCATTGGACGGCTACTGGCCATAGGTGTTGATTTGTTCCCAACCATAGCTTCAGTTGTCACTTTACTTGGAGTAGAAACAACAGCAGTTGGCTTGATATTGGCTGTTGGTGGATCTGAAGTGCTGGCAATTCCTCATTCTTCAGAAGCTGCAGTCGTTTTCAACGTGATCAGTCTCTGCTGTTCTGGGACCTTACTAGTAGGTTCTTGAGGCTCTTTTCTCTGCTCCAAGTGCCTCCCTTTATGATCTCGGAGTTCTCTCTCCAATCTACTGATTCGACCTTCTTAATGGGACTTAAGAGCTGTCATACAATCATCAAGTACATTTTTTTTGATCTAACATTCCATTCTCCCCCCTCTTTAAAACAATGCAATAATTCAAACCTAAATGATTTTCTTGATTAAACCTTGAACATGTTCACTCACTCATTCACACACATTCATACTCAAAGATTTTAAAGTGCAAAAAATTAATATTGGCCATTCATTTTCCGGAAGTTTGTGTCAAGAGAGCTTTGCCAATTTTACTCTTGCAGGTGAGAACCAGGTTCAAAACAAAACTTTAGAAAAAACATAAGGATCCATATTTAAAACTGGTACCAATTTCAAAGACAAAACTGGACAAGAAAAAATATGTAACATGAACAAGACAAAGAAACAGAGACTTTTACACTTAACACAAAAACATGAATTCAGGTCTTTTCTGCATTACTGGATGCATTACTGGAGGGTTGGGGGTGAAGGTCCAGTGGGTCGCTGCTTGGATGACCACTGTCACTCTCCACAATCCGAACATAGCGTTCGGGCAGCCAGCGGGCATCATTTTCTTCCTGTGAGAAAACACATACATGCCCTCTACCCCAGGTTAGAACAGGATCTGGTCCGTGCCAAGCACCAGTTAGGGGATCCTTCCATTTTACTAAGGCAAAAGCACGCTGCTCTCTTTTTTCCCAGAATCGCTGAGCAGCAGATAAATTATTTGAATCCAGATTCAAAAAATTTAAAACAAATAAAGCATGATTAAGTATATTCACAGGGGTAGCGGGATACGACTCTCCTTTCTGTATTTTAGCAATTTGATGTTTTAATAATCCATTAGCTCTCTCCACGATGCCTTGACCTTGAGGATTGTAAGGAATGCCTGTAATATGAGTGATATTATAAGAATGGCAGAAGGACTGAAATGCTTGGCTTGCATAGCCAGGGCCATTATCTGTTTTTATTTGCGAGGGAATCCCCATCACAGCAAAACATCGAATGCAGTGAGAAATACAATGTTTAGTAGCTTCCCCAGCAAGGGGGGTGGCTAGGATAAAATTAGAATAAGTATCTACAGTAACATGAACATATTTTAATCGGCCAAATGATGGAACATGTGTGACATCCATCTGCCAAATGTGATTAGAAAGCAGTCCTCGTGGATTTATACCTAAATGAGGAGCTGGTGAGAAGGGCACACAGTTGGAGCAAGTTTTAACTATTTGACGTGCCGCTTCTCTAGATAATTTAAACTGTCGGCGCAAGGCTCGGCTGTTTTGATGATGGATGGCATGTGACTGCTTAGCAAGTTCGACTTGAGTTAAATAAACTCTGGTGGCAGAATCAGTAACTGCGTTACCCTCACTTAAAGGGCCAGGAAGATTAGTGTGAGCTCGAATGAAGCCAAAAAAACAGGGGTGGTTGCGAGAACAAAGCAAAGTTTGTACTTGGCGAAATTGGGTCTGGATATTGGAGTTAGTAGTTCCAATAAAAGGAACAGTTTCTATGACTTGAAGAGCACGAATTACATATTGGCTGTCTGAGTATAAGTTAAAGGGCTCGTCTTGTAACAGGACGAGTGCTTGTAAAACAGCCTCTAACTCTACCTCTTGGGCGGAGGAAAAACCCGTAACCCAAGACTGAGTTTTCCCATTAATGGTCAAAGCAGCCGTTCCATTAGAGGATCCGTCTGTAAATACTAAAGCGGCAGAAGATAAAGGCGAGGCCCGTACTATGGAAGGAAATAGGAACGTATGACACGCAGCAAATTGGAGGAGTTTGTTAGATGGGTAGTGATGCAAAATTTTTCCCGTATAATTGGCCCAAGCAATGGCCCAAGAATCGCAATGGGCGAATAGCCAATCTTGTTGCTGTGAATTATATGGGACACAGATAAAATGAGGCTCCTGACCTAAATATTTACGGGAATCCACTCGGCACATATGTATCAGATTAGCTACCAATTCGTAGTAGGGGGTCAGCACTTTGCCAGGTGTTGATGGTAGATAAAGCCATAAAAGTGGGCCATCCTGCCACAATACAGCAGTTGGGGAGTGAGAAGTAGCTAAAATGTAAACTCCCCATGGTTTAGAGTAGTCACAATAGTTCACTTGTTGCTGGGAAATTGCCTTTTCTACGATTTGGATGGCCCGCTCGGCATCGGGATTTAAATTGCGCAAGGATGTAGGGTTGGTATCTCCTTTTAAGAGATCAAAGAGGGGTTTTAACTCTCCAGTGGACAGCTTTAAATAAGGCCGAAGCCAATTTATATCTCCTAAAAATTGCTGAAAATCATGAAGAGTTCTTAAGTGTGAAGTTTTTAATTGTATTTTTTGGCTTTTAAAATAGTGTGGGCCTAATATATGGCCTAAATACGTAAAGGGGGGATGTTCCTGAACCTTTTCAGCTGCTATTATAAGGCCAAAGCGGCTTAGATCTTGCTTTAGTTGTCCAAAGGCTTGTCGTACGACGGTAGGGTCAGAACAAGCCAACAAGATGTCATCCATATAATGAACAATATAAACAGAAGAGAATTTTTCACGGGTGGAAGAAATGGCTCTAGCTACAAAACTTTGACATAAAGTTGGGCTATTTGCCATGCCCTGTGGGAGCACAAGCCAATGATATCGCTTCATGGGTTCTTTAAAATTAACAGAGGGGACGCTGAAGGCAAAGCGCTTACAGTCTTGAGGCGCCAGGGGTATAGTATAGAAACAATCCTTCAAATCTATAATAATCTTATAAGTATCCTTTGGGATTGCCATGGGGGAAGGCAAGCCGGGCTGTAAGGCTCCCATCAGTTCCATAGTTGCATTTATCTTTCTCAGATCCTGTAACAGCCTCCATTTACCTGACTTTTTCTTTATAACAAAAATTGGAGAATTCCATGGAGAGTTAGAAGGGGCCACATGTCCCAAGTCTATCTGTTCCTGTACCAGCTGCTGAACTGCAATGATCTTTTCTAGAGAAAGAGGCCACTGTTCGACCCATACCAGTTCTTCCGAGAGCCAATTTATGGGATCAGCATGAGGGGCAGGACAAACAACAGCCCCCGTTAAAGAATACCCTAATCCTTGTCTCGTAGGGTGAGACTGGGGTTGGAGTGGCTCTAGCTCCCCCTGTGCTGCTCGGCCTAGTCCCCTAAAGGGGAGGAGGCCTTGATCAAGTAACTGCTTAGTGACTGCAGCACTAGGACTAAACATATACACTCCCATTTTTTCCATGATATCACGACCCCATAAATTAATTGGCAGATGATCCAAGACAAATGGCTGAAAATGACCAGAGTGCCCTTCCTCATCTCTCCAAACAAGGATCGCACTGCTCTGCTGTGGGTCAGTTGCTTGCCCAATCCCCTGTAGGGAAGTCATAGAGGTTGTCAGGGGCCATTGGGCTGGCCAATGCTTTTTAGATATTACAGACACATCCGCTCCTGTGTCTAATATTCCTTTAAAGGGTTTTTCTTGTATAAATATAGTCATCTCAGGCCTCTCTTGTTTTATGCTTTGTACCCAATAGATATCAGAGGATCCAAATCCTCTCTGTCCGCATGGGGCAGAAGAATTAGCAGTCTCCCCATGAGATAAAGGGACAAGTATTAGTTGTGCTAATTTTTGACCGGCTGGGATTGATACTACGTGTTTCGGGGCAGAGGCCATAACTTTGATTTCTCCAGTGAAATCCTGGTCAATTTTGCCAGGTGTAATCTGTATCCCTTTAAGGGATGAGCTACTTCGCCCTAACAGCAATCCAGCCACTCCCGGGGGAAGGGGACCGAAGACCCCCGTGGGGAGAGCTTGTGTCCCCATCTCTGGGGTCAATACTGAGCAGGTGGAGGAACAGAGGTCCAATCCTGCGCTGCCTGGGGTGGCACGGAAGAGGCTGGAGACTGATTTTGGGGGGTTGTTAGAAGATTTACTTGTGGCCGAGAAGAGGGAGGGACTGCCCCATGGTTTTGCGGGGCCAGAGGCTGGCCCCTTCTCCAGTTTCCCGAAAGCGGGCGGCCATTGCGATCTGTTCTTGACCTGCAATCTTTAGCCCAGTGCTTCCCTTTACCACAGCGTGGACATGTGCCAGGTAATTTTTCTCTCTTTAACCTGGCCTGGCGTGGGCATTGCGTCATCCAATGTCCTATTTGTCCACAAGAGAAGCAACGCCCTGGGGGTCTAGCAGCCCGGGCCTCTGGCCTCTGGCCTCTATATTTTAGAAATTCAGTAGCAGTCTTTCCTTGAGGAGCGGCGGCTAAAGTAAGGCCTTGTACATGGGAGGGTCCAATATCAGCACATAGTGAAATAAAGTCATTGATTCCTCCCTTATTCCTATGGGGTCTGATAGCCGCCTGACAGGCGGCGTTGGCATTTTCATAGGCTATGTGTCTAACTATAATATTCCTTGCGTTCTCATCTTGTACTAGGTGGTCTGCAGTCTCCATTAATCGAGACAAAAATTCTAGATAAGGTTCATTCGGTCCCTGTTTAACTTCTACTAAATTTTTTGTACGATGGGAATTACGTAACCTTTTCCAAGCCTCTCTCGCCGCAGCATTTATTTGTAAATAGGCTTCCTTTGCATAACCCAATTGATCTTCGGTGTTTTTATAGATTCCCTCTCCTAACAACTGATCAAAAGTGTAAGGCAGGTTCTTAGACCTATTTGTTTCAATTTTAGCCCGACACTGTGCAGTGAACTCTGTCTCCCATAATAAGTACTCTCCCGCACTAAGGCATGCTCTGGCAAGCCGCTTCCAGTCATTTGGGCATACAATACCAGCACACGCGGCCTCTAATATTACTTGAGTAAAAGGGGCAGTTGGCCCATATTGGGAGCAGGCACTCTTTAAATCCTGCAATAGTTTAACAGTAACAGGTTGATGCTATACTTGTTCATCCTGATCAACTAAACTAGGGAAGCATCGAGGCTCTGAAATATCTTCCCTCTCTCTAGCAGCCTGAGCCAGGTTTAATTGCGATGCACTGTGCCTGGTTGTAGTGCCTGTTAAAAGGGACTTGTTGCTAGGGCCTTTAGGCTTGAAAGGTTGGAAAAGGGATTGAGGCCGTAAGGCTGCAGCCGGAGGCGGTGGGTGTGAGGGATAGGATTTAGAATCAGAAACCATAGTGGCCTGAGGGTCATATCTCCTTCCTAATTCTGGGGGGGCTCTCTGCTCTATCCCCATTTTAGATAGTAGATGTAGCATTTCTTCTAACCTCTTTTCTATTGTAGCTATCCGGTCCTCCATCGGCTCATCATAACTTTCCTCCCTCATATTAAAATTTGAATTCTGATACTCAATATCTACTGGTTGTTGTTCCCTTTTCAAGATCTCACTTAGACTCTCTTGGGCTGCGGCATATGGCTCAGTCTCAGGTTTTTCAGAAGGGTCCTTTAATTCATAAAGTTCCCTTAATTCAAATTCAGCATTCTCATGTTCAGGAACTATGCCTTCACTTACTAAATTATATACATCAATAGCCTCTACTGGGGTCTTTTCGGGGCCATATACATTATAATAATCTTTAATTCTTTTTCCTATCCCCTGCCAGGCTTTTTGGAATTCCTCCTCTATAGACCCCGGGCATGCCTCCTCGAGAAACTGTAGGAAGCTCTGAAGCACCCCCTTTTCCAACCACATTCCGTGGGCTTCAAGTAGGCCTGTTAAGATCGGTAAATATGACATATAGCTATTAACTTGACCCATAATTTTTTCTCCTGACTATACACTCTCCTAATAGTCCTACGATGTGTTACTCACCACAGGGGGGGTCCTTCGCCTTCGTCCCAGATTTTCAGGGTCCCTGTTCGGGCGCCAGTTGCCGGGGCCAGCCGGCAGCAAACCAGGGTTCGCGGATTGGGATTCCTGAAATAGGGGCAAGGACTAGGAAAAAATAGAAGAGAGACAAACAGATGGAGTTTGGGAGGACTACAGCCCAAGTCAGCAGTCCAAGAAGACTGTGAGCTCCAGACTGCTGCCTAAGACTCTCTCGTTTATTTTAAGTTCTGACCTTAAATACTCTTCTTAAAACTTGAAGTTGCCAGAGGCTACATTCATACAAAATAGTAAACAAATCACATATAGGATAAATGAGAAAGGATTAACATTGCTTAAAGTCATCATGATAAGAACTGATTGACATTGCTTAAAGTCATCATGATAAGAACTGATTGACTTTGCTTAAAGTCACCATGATAAGAACTGATTGACTTTGCTTAAAGTCATCCTGATCAGAGTTACTTCCTTGTGTATACAGTTGTGTAGGTCCAAGGTCAGGTCCAAGGTCATTGACCCCACAGTCGGTCCCCAACAATTACCAGTGATAGTGGCTCCCAATGATCATCCTAGATAATCAAGATAATCCTAGATAAGAAGGAGTACAGTTTGAAGTCAGGCCAGACAAGAAAGTATGTGAGGCTCTCATCTTCAAGTAATCAGCAAAAATCCCTAAATGAAGATGTGGCTCAAATAGAAGACAGCCGGCATTGAGCATCCAGGGCATGGGTTCCAGTCCCAGGACTTTCAAAAAAATCAAACTACAAATTTTGTGGCTGTAGAAAAAATATAAAACAAATCAATCTCTCATTTCAATTTCAGTAATTATATGGTGAATTTTAAGTTCTCTGTATAGTATGATTATGGACATGACTTATGCATCAAATAAGCTTTGTTTTCTGTAATTATGTAGAACTCAGAGATTGGTATATTAATGAACATATTTCACACCCTAAAGTAAACTCTGTCTTGATATTTACTTAATTTTAAAGTAGCTATCTTAAAATTATAGTTTATCTTTACATAGGCAAAGTATAATAATTTATTTTCATTGATGTGCTTGTAGGAATTAATTAGCATAAAATTAATTATATCAATTGGTTTGTGATAAATTGAGTCATGATTTAGTCCATAATCATATTATTTTTCTTCTCTTTCATTAAAATAAATATATTAAATAAGTTTCCTCAAGCTTTTCTTGGTGTGTATCTTATATATTAATTTTATATATTAATTCATCAATATCCATTCTTCTTGTGAAACTCTCTTTGATATTGAGAACACTTTATTACAGATATGCAACAAGTTAATGCACACTGGTATCTTTGAGATTTCTGCTTAAACATTAAAAGTGAGTAATATTATAATAAGTATATTAAAGAGGCATGAAAAAGTAAGGAAAACAAGTCTATGTCAAAGGATTAAATAGTAGCAATTGTAAAAGAGCCACCTGTTTCTCATTAAGCAAACAAGTGATATGGCATATAATTCATTGGCTGAAAGCTGCATTTTACATTCCAGAATCATTTATGATGCTAGAATTTTAGTCAGTTTAATGTGATAGTGGGAGTATAATGTACAATAAAAGTCTCCTAGAGAATCTTCTGTATCATGCACACGCATCCTAACATAAAAGCTGCTTCTCAGGTGACTGTAAGCAATGCTCTCTTTGTGTGTTAAATGAGCAGAGAAGCCGAGAAAATCAGCACCAAGTACAATTCATGAAAATCCTCTCTTTTCAGGTCCAGTAAACCAGTTTTGTAATCACACGTCAGCATAGATCAGAAGAAGAAAGTTTCTAAAATAGATTGCTGATCTAAATTTCTGCTTCTAAAGGTTTGGAGTCCAGATCTAAATTCACAGAGTAACCCTCTTTTATCTCCTCCATTTGCCATTTACTATCCTTCTATTATCTTCATCATAGACAGGATCTATTTAATATTCCTGTATTCATTTATTGGAGTATATATCAACTGCTCAAAGGGGTTTTTGCTATTTCATACATGCATATAATGTACTTTAATTAGATAGACTCCATTTGCTTTCATTTTCAGCTTCTATACTGCTGCTTGTTATTCAGTTACTTCACATAATTTATTTTTACTGTCTTCATTCAAATACAATGTATTTCATGTTCTATCTACTGCCAAAAAACTTAGTACTTCACCCTCTTGGTGCTCTGGAAGTCCACAAGGGGGAACTGGGTGACACACCCTTCTGCAGTTTTGCACAGAACGTCAAATCTAGAGTTCACATTGAACCACATATGCTGGTTATGCATAGTAGTTGAGGCTGATTTGTGCCAAGATCAAATTCACGAGCAACTTCTAGGGCTTTGTCTCCACAGCTTCTTCTCAGTCATTTACATATTACTGGTTAAACAGAAGTATAGATTCTCCCATTCTGTACCCTCTTGCTTTAGGGCTCTTGTTGAAGCTTCTGGCTCCTCAGAAAACAAGAAGAAAGGGGTGATTGGGAAAAGAAGAGGTCATATCATCTGACACTCACAGTGTTGTAATCTGCTTTAGGAGGTATACCATGAATGTTCATTAGTTAACCAGAATCTTTTGAATGATCTTTTCACATTTTCATAATTTCTCCGGGTATATTTTTTGCTTTACAATGTTAAAGCTGAATAAAAATAGCACCAAATCTATCAAATAAATTAAGCTGATAGTCTTTTTTTTGCCAGTTTTGGGGCATGAACTCAGGGCCTTAGCCCTGCCCTTGGGTTTTCTCAAAGCTAGAGCTCTACCACTTGAGCTACAGTAACACTTCTGGCTTTTTTTTGTGTTTGTGGTACCAAGGAATTGAAGCCTGGGTCTTCGTGCATGCTAGGCATGCACTCTACCATTAGGCCAAACTTCCAGCCCCATTTTACTAAAGTCTTTTGCAGGCATATGCAAGGAAACAGGGACCATCAAAATGATGCACTCTATCCTGTTGCAGATGGTCATTTTTTTTTTTTTGGTAATTTCTAGGGCTATTAAGACATACCACAAACAATGCTTCAACAAAATAAAAATCAGCTGGGTATTGTAGAATATACTTGTAATCACACCACTGAGAAGCTAAGGCAAGAAATGGGGTGCTGGTCTCCAGCACTTAGAGAGCATTAAACAGAAATGAAAAATAGAATAAAACCTCTGGGTCTTTGGAGGCTAGAGGTCAAGATGAGGATAATAGCTCATCTCCCTATAAACCTGTAAGAATGTCCTTCCTGTTTTTTTCCTAGCTCCTAGTGGTTGACCAGAAGTCTTGACATTCTTACAAACATCTTCTGTTTGCTCTTCCTGAGTTTTTCAGTTTAGAAGATTACCTTAATAGATCTGCCATATTGCAGTATGGCTAAAATAAAAATAAAGTAGAGTTCAGTCATTACACTCATGAGGTACAGATATCTATATATCCATCTTTATGAAAACTCTACTCACAATGGAAAAATTAATTTATGAGCCTAGGTACTTACTAGTAGATGAATAAAGGATATGTGGAGTGATATAAAGAAAAGTGAAATCATTTTGTTTCCTGGAAAAATGAATTAAATTGGAGGTTAATTTGTTAATAAACCACCCAAAGAAAGATAAAAAACATATTTTGTTTTATATGTAGAATGTAAGAAGACTACATGGAAACAAAAAGGTCTTTAGAGAAGAGAAAGAGGATGGTGATGAGAACTTTTTGACAAAATATGTGAATATAATGTGAAGATATGACCAATACATATGTGAAATTGTCACAAGACATTCCAGTATATTGTAGAGTGAATTTGCAGTTTAAAATGAAGACTAGGCTCTAATTCAGTAAGATGTCAATTTCACTATATTAATTACATATATACTAAGAGGAATTGGTTTTCCAACAAATTCACATTGTAAAATAGTGGAGTTTAGAATTTTTTAAAAGACTTAACCCAATTTCAGCTATATTGACTGACAAGGGCAAAGTAATATTGTTATTGATTTTACATTATTAATGTTAAACAAAATTTACTTTCCCTGATTTACACCCGATTCATTTTGTATTTTCTCCTACAGGTTTGCTACACAGAGTCCGTAGTATCATAACTAATAAATATTCTACATTCTTATTCTTGTGTTTGTTTGTAGTCCTTACTGGTATGACACACAAAACATTTTCTCTGAGCAAGCATACTCCCCAGTAATCCTTTGTTCCTGCTTTCAGTCTACCTTGATGGTCCTCCCCTACTGACTATTCTTGGGAATTATCACTCACTGTGTTCTTTTTGTTGTTATTGTTGGTCTTCCTGGTCCCAGGGCTTCAACTCCTGCCTGGGCTGGGTTCCTGAGTTCTTTTGCTTAAGGCTGATGCTTTACCACCTTGAGATACATCTGTACTCCTGGTTCTTTGAGTGATAAATTGGAGTGAAGAGTATCATAGGGACAGTTCTTTCCTGGCTGTCTTTGAACTGAGATTTTCAGATCTCAGCTCCGGGAGTTGCTAGGATTACAGGCATGAGACACAGGAGCCCAATTGTATTTTTTCAATTGTTCACTTTTATTATTATTATAAAAATAATGTACAAAGGGGTTACAGTTTTCATAAGTCAGGTAATAAATAAATTTCATTTTAAAGAATGTTACCCATTCCTCTCTTTCCATTTTTCACTGTCATTATCTCCCACGAGTTGTATCAATCATTTTCAGCATAGTGAGCATTACTGCTGCATTTATTTCCCTGTTGTCTCTTCATTTCAGTGTTCTCTCTTAACTTCCCCCAAATTAACAAGGCAAAAAGACTAGAAACAAAGAAAAAAATCTTTTGTTTATATGTCCTGAAGTTCATTTCACTTCAATAAATATTGTTTCATATGATATGTTGCATGATGCTATTGCACCTCTGTGTTCCTCTGGTAGGAATATCCTCTTCCTTTGGTCTCACTCTGTGGGAATGCCTATAGAGTACAGCATAATATTCTATTTCCCAGTGTATGATTTATAACCATCCAATGTGTTTACTTGTACATTTTAAGACACATTGTAGCTACAGAAATGAGAGAAACCATGCAACTTATGTTTCTCTAGTTTTTTCTTATATCACTTAATATACATATTTTCCTATCTTTCTATTTCCTAAATGGAAATAGAAATCTCTATCTGTCTGTCTGCCTGTATATATCACATTTTATTTTCTTGATCCTTTGGTTAAATGAGGGGCATCTGAGTTGATTTCATATCTTGACTATGGCAAAAAAAAATGCTGCAATCAACATGGGTGTTCTGGTAGCTTGTGTGGCCTTGCTTATATTCTCTTGAGAAATTGCACAGGAGTAGACATTTACTCTTAATGCACTTCTCATTAGTCATAAGTTTTGGTAATAATAGTCATTACCTGATAATTATAACATTTTAGTTGCATTATTAATGGAGTATATCTAATTTTGTATACAATCTTTGGCAAGGAATAAATGTATGTGCATGTTTGCATTCTAACAATACTTAGGATAATACCTTCTGTGTAAATCTGTATAAAAATATTTTATTGATGAATCATTGACTAACAGGCAACATAGAACATTGACTGTCAGACAACAGATTCATTTCCCAATGTTGTTTGGACCTCCCTCATAATGGGAGGATAAACATAAAAGTAATAATGAGTGAAATAATTCAGAGAGTATAGTACAATGTGTGTTTATAAAGGAATAAGTATGTTGCTGAAATTGGTTATATTCATTTAACCTTAATGTTTCTCACATATATGTATATATGTTTATAATTTTAATTTTTTAATGTAAGACTTCCTCTATAATGCTGGAATTGCTTCAAGAGGCTATATATATACATATATATATACACACACACAATGTTTCTAAATTTAAATTTACTTGAAGAAAATAAAACTAAGTACAGCACAATAAATGGGAAAGGATTGTGTACATCTGAAATCAGACTCAGTTTCTAATATGGAAAAATCACAGATTCAAATGATCATTAATACCATATGGTGGAAAGATTGCTTATAACATCTTTGGAAAATGAAAACAGTGTTGATTCTCTATAATTCAGACTCTTTGGCACTAAGGGAATTGAGGAACCATTTTAGGAGTCTTTAAAAAGGTACTTCTTCACATATGATTAAACTTTTCTCTCTACCTAATATTCCAATGCAGCCAGTCTGAGCCATTCCCTACTGATTCTATGTGAGCCAATCCCATATGCACCCACTAAAAAGGATGCTATTTATATTTCCCAAGCAAAGAAATCAGTATTTAGAATGTTTCTATATCATGACAGCAAGATTAGTTCAAAAATGAAAAATGCAGACAATCAACCAGATGTTTGTTATACAAAAATCAAAAACATCTGGTTCTCCTGACTTTTTTCCTCTCACAAAAGTGATTGAAACAGCGAGGTTGATTGTGTTGTGCAAATATAGCCTCCAAGCAGGGAAATGAGGGAGTGAAAAATCTTGACTTTATTATAGACTTTTGAAATCACAGATTCAGAGTTTTGAAGCTACAGTGTCAGCTATTTGAACAAACTGCTTTCCTTTGTGATCTTGGTTGACTCAGTAAGATGTTTACAAAAGAATTCTGGAACTGGAAGATAATTTTAATTACCATACTTATTAGCATTTGCATTCCCTTGTGACCTTCAAACATGTTTTTCACAAGTCTAGACAAATGTACTAAGTACTGTTTAGGTCTTCATTACCATTCCAATGCCACTTATACACTAGTGGTGTGTGCTTTGCAAGATGACCATCTCCTAGTTAAATATTCACACACTATAACATGCTATAACACACTCCGCTTTGTTCCCCCAAATGAAGGTAGAATATTCTGTGAGGGCCTCACATCAATTGAATTCTATTTATTCATATTTGCAATAATATGCCACCTCAGCTATGAATTGCTGACACACCATGCCATACTTCAAGAGAAGCTGGAAACTATTAAAAAATGGTTGGCACATTCATAACCCAAACAGACTGACAGCTGCCAAGAAAGCTGCAATGGAATAGAAGGAGAAGAGCAAAGGAAAAAAAAATCAGAAGATGATAAAGAAATATCCAAGAATTACCAGAAAAAAATTTCAATATCCAGGTCAAAATTCCGCTTCCAAAACAACAACACCATGCTTCATTGGAAACCGAATGACATTTAATATAGAAATAAATATTTGTCATGACAGAGGAAACATTCTAAAACATCATGTCTTTTCACAAATCTATTGTATTTATGTACATTTCTCTGTGGAATTTTCACTGTAAGAAAAAAGCATGATTAATGCCATGCAGAAATAAAAGACAGTTGGCATTTGAAATGACTAAATTGTATAATCTCTTTTTGATGGTCTAAAATAAAACTAAAGTATACTGGAAGTGCAAATAGAAAACAAAGAGGGAAGATATAACAGAGGAAAAAGACAGACAGAGAGAGAGAGAAAAAGGAGAGAGAGGGAGGAAAAGGGAAGCAAGATGAGAGGAAGAGAAGAAAGAGAGAGGAAGAAAGGAAGAGAGAGGAAGGAAGGAAGGAAGGAAGGAAGGAAGGAAGGAAGGAAGGAAGGAAGGAAGGAAGGAAGGAAGGAAGGAAGGAAAAGAAGAAAGGAAGGAAGGAAAGAAAGGAAGGAAGGAAAAAAGAAGGTAGTAAAAGATGTAGAGGGGATGGAGAGAGGAGGAAGGGCAGAAGGAAAGAATGCTTAAAAAGAAAAAAAATTAATTACAGGTGCCTGTTTAGTGCTTTCCATACTTTAAATTTCTTGGTAACTTTACAGCTGTGGAGCCAGCCATTGTTCTCAAGGGAGCTAATTATACTAAGAAGCTCACCTTCCTGGTGGGCTCTAATAAGCACAGTTCATTGCAGAACTTTGCCAGTGTGTGTCAAAGACCCACAACTGTGTGGAGCTGATGCTAGGGGCAGGCAATACAGAGCTCTGTAATGTAGCTGCAGTAAACACATACTCCATTATTACCAGGACACTGGTGGAACAGCGCAGAGACTTCAGGAATAGGAAGTTATGGTTTCATTAATGCTGAACTGTAGGGGTCAGAAAACTAATGAAAGGGCTAAAGGGATAACGATCCTACCTATGATAAACACTGTTTACCCTGTAGTTTTAAGCAGACTTTTATGTTAGTGGGAGTCGTGTGGAGGAGACTTTGTTAACCATCTGCTCACTGTGCTACTTCCCTTTTTTTTTTTCTTGCTCAGTTAGTTAATAAAAAACAGAGACCAAAAAGGCAGTGGAGAGGCAAATGGTAGTTTGATGAGAGGGATTTCACAAAAATAAAGAATTAAAAATTGAACAGAGGCAGCATATGAACAAAAGTGCCTCTTCTTTTGCATTAGAGCTTTCTAAAACAGAGCTCTGTGATTTCTTTTTTAATGGTCATCTGAGTTTATTCCTGAAAATGTGATTTGTGTTTCTAATCATGATCTCTCCCTTTGAACAGAGCTAAAATAATAAGTAATATAGACACTTAAGTGAATAGCAAGGCTAGGTATTTCCAAAACTACAATAAAATATAATTGGTGTGAGTGACTCACCAAAATTAAAAGCTTAGGATTTTACCTATATTCTCATAAGCTTTTTGCTTCTATTGTGATCATACATTTTGATTACTTTTATCAGTGAGATAAAAGTCTTAATGAATATAGAGGAAATGGTGCTTTAAAAAAACGGTACTATAGTAATCATATTCCTTTTAAATGGCTGTTTTCTCTTTTTTTTCTCATTCCCTTTTCCTTTCTCTCTTCCTCTCTTCCTTCTCTTTCTCTCTTTCTTCCTCTCTTCCTCTTTTCCCCTCCTCCTATCTCTTCTCCTCTCTTCCCCTCAGCCTATCTTTTTTACTCTTTCTCTCCTTCCTTCCTTCCTTCCTTCCTTCCTTCCTTCCTTCCTTCCTTCCTTCCTTCCTTCCTTCCTTCCTTCCTTCCTTCCTTCCTTCCTCTGTGCCTGCCTGCATTTATTCTCTTCTAGTTATGTGATAAAAAGATCTATCAACCATTTGAAGACACAAATGACTTTTCATAATATTTTATACAATAATCTTCCCTTACAGGTTTTTCAACAATAGTAATTGAATTAAAGCAATCACAAATCTTATGAGCAACAAACTTATGTGAATATTTCCCAAATTCCATTCCGAATCAAGCTTTGTTATGCATGAGTGAAGATGTAGAGAACATTACTACTTTGGCTCTACTGAATTATCCACACCCCATGGGAGGATTCTTTGAAATTTTCCACTAGCAATTCCACAAGCGAGCTTCATAATGCTCTTAAGGAAGTAGCCAGGTTTTCAACACTTCCCTGTTGATTCAATTGAAAAAAGTTGTCCAGCTGTATCAAATAGCACAGCGGTCTTATTTTCTGGTGTCCAATTCAAATTCATTTTATCTTTCTTGGGAGGAAACTGCGATTTACTCTTAGGATTTATGACATGAAAGCAGATATACAACTCCAAGTCTATGCAACTGACAACAACAAAAGTATTTCCACTTTAGAGACTAAAAGGAAAACTTTATATGATAAAGGCCATAATATTTTTGGAATATTCTCAAAGGACAGAATATAGGAAAAACAAACAACAAATCTTTTATATAAATAAAAACAAATCCATAATAGATACGTTAAAATAACAAACCCAGACATGGGGAAAAATAATACAACCAAAAACTTATTTTGTTCCCCTATGCTTGACATGCTGCTAGACTAAGACTGTATGCACACATTCACACATCAGTTTCCTATAAGATCCTTTTGTAGGGCTCATGACCCTATTCTGTTTTGCTGAAATTTTTGAGGCAGAATCACTGAAAACTTATTTTCATTCGCAAAATAATCACTCCTTGATCTCAGAATAGCAAAGGGCCTTAAAACTGTAGAAAACAACATACCTGCCTAATGGCTTCCAAACTTTCTTCCCTGCTTCAAAATAGCTGCTAAGGAGAATTTTTTTTTTCTAGCCTTATGATTAGGTTAATTAGATAGGAGGGAGATTGCAAGTCAGGAAAGATTAGAAATAAATAAATTTAAAGCAACAGTATGATATTTTTCATGGCCAGGACTATAAAAAAGAATTTGAACGAGTTTGCACTCCCACCAACAGTGTAGTAGTGATCTCTCCTGGCTACATCCCCTCCAGCATCTGTTATTATTCATTTTCCTGATCCTGGCCATTCTAACTGGATTAAGGTGGAATCTTAGAGTTGTTTTGATTTGCATTTCTTTTATGACCAGAGATGGTGAGCATTTCTTCATGTGTCTATAGGCCATTTTTGTTTCTTCTTCACAGAAGACTCTCTTTAAGTCTTTGGCCCATCTTTTAATGGGATGGTTGTTACGTTGGAGATTAGTTTTGGAGTGATTCAATTTTTTGAGTTGATATATTTTAGATATGAGGCCTTTGTCCATTGTTTGGTTGGTGAAGATCTTCTCCCACTCTGTAGGCTTCCTAATTAATTTACTAGCTATGTCCTTTGCCATACGAAAGCTCTTCAGTTTAATGCAGTCCCACTTACCCAGCCTTTCTCTGATTTGTTGTGATTCTTGGTCCTTATTAAGAAAGTTTCAACCTGTGCCAAGGAGGCCTAGTGTATCTCCTATTCCATCCTGTAAAGTTTTCAGTGTGTCAGCTTTTACCTCCAGGTCTTTGATCCATTTAGAGTTAATTCTAGTGCAGGGTGACAAAGAAGGATCCAACTTTAGTTTTCTGCAGGTGCTTAACCAGTTTTGCCAGCACAACTTGTTGAAGAGGCTGTCTTTCTTCCATTCTATTTTTTTGGCTCCCTTGTCAAAGATTAGGTGGCCATAGGTCTGTGGTTTAATAACTGGGTCCTCAGTTCTATTCTATTGGTCTTCAGGCCTGTTCTTGTGCCAGTACCAAGCTGTTTTGATAATTATAGCCCTGTAATAGAGTGTAAAGTTTGGAATTGAAATTCCTCTGGAAAGCAGTGTGGCAGTGCCTCAGAAGGCTAAATATAGAACTCCTCTATGACCCAGCAATTCCACTACTTGGCATTTACCCAACCATCCAGAAACAAGGGCATACTAAATCCACTAATACAACAATGTTCATTGCAGCACTATTCACCATAGCAAAAATATGGAACCAACCTAGATGTCCCTCAGTTGATGAGTGGATCAACCAGATGTGGTATTTGTACACAATGGAATTCTATGCTGCTGTCAGAAAAAATGACATCGCCCCATTTGTTAGGAAATGGAAAGACTTAGAAAAAATCATATTAAGTGAAGTAAGCCAGACTCAAAGGAACTTAGGCTCAATGGTTTCCCTCATTTGTCATAATCAGTAGAAACCTTGGGCTCTACTAGCAGAGATCTGCAATAGAGCAAAATCTTGATACATAAGGCCATATAGTATGAAGCTAATTGAAAGGACCTCCAGGATATTGAAACAAAAGCCGTATAATGAATGATTGTTGTCCTTAATGTACTATGTTATCTCTCATCTCTTTTGCTGTCCCTTGGGTATCTCATATTGTTACAGTATCTCACTTCGTTATCTGATATATTGAATTTATTTGTATTTGGTTATTTGAAATTTGATAGGGAAGGGGGGAAAACCAAGATGGGTGGGGAGGGTGGGGGGAGGGCAATGGGTACCAAGACATGTGAAAGGGTATCAATGTATGTGAATGAATGCACCTTCTATCTGGCAAATATCATGTAACCCTTTTATTAATTACAATAAAAATTAAAAAAATAAAAGAATTTGAATGCTAGAACCTTATCTTGTATGCCTTATAAAGTTTCTACTGAACAATATTCATATTTCAGAAACAGCAATAGACATTTGATATAGATACTTCTTGGTTTATAATGGGATTATATCCTCATATATCTACCTTAAATTGAAAACAATAATAAGTTAAAATACCGTTAATATATCTAACCTATAAAGCCATATATCTTAGCCTATCCTACTATACACATTCATAGACCAGTAGTTAAAAGTAGAGCAAAATTCACAAAGCTTATTTTGTGATTTAGTATTGACAATCCTATGCATTTTTTTGAATTCTTGCATGTAAAAGTTTCTAGAAATAATGTACATAGTAGAACATTTGCTGTTTTCCATCCAGAATTTGTGGCTGACAGGGTTGAAACTTTTCTCACTCCCTAGAGTCTCAAGAGAGTATCCAATTGCATAGACTCAAGGAACCCTCCAATAAATTTGAAGTAGGCCAGGCCAGTGACTCAGGCCTGTAATTCTACATGTTGAGGATGGTGAGATCCGAGGATTGTGACTTGAAGCCAGTCCAGACAAACAAATCCAAAAGTCTGTAATCTCCAATTCAACAGCAGAAAGTTCAAATTAGAGCTGTGGCTCAAGTGATAGAGTATCAGCCTAAAGTGAAGGATAAGTGAGAATGAATGGACATGAGTTAAAGCCCCAGTACAGGCTTCACACACACACACACACACACACACACACACACACACACACACACACATAGACAAAGGCAATGTAGATTATTTTGAATGCATACTGCTTTTTGATCTAATGTAACATCAAAAATTAAATCTAATACTTTAAATTTGGTGCTTGTTTAGAGTTTCAAAGCTTTAAAAATGTTATTGATTTATGAAATGATACATAACTGGGGAAAATGTAAAAATCTTATGAACTGTTATCTGTGCTATCTATCTATCTATCTATCTATCTTTCTATCTATCTATATCTTTATATATCTATCTTTAGTTTTTACATTGTAGATTAGTTACTATTCTTCTCCAAATTGCAGATGAGAACTGAGAATTCAAAACAGTATTTATGTACATAGCATACAGTATATGTTTGTTAACAGGAGTCTAGAAAAAAGAAAATTTTTCCTCCTATTTAATGACTGCATTGAAATGAGTCAACCTGCACAAAATATAATAATAAATGATGCATATTGATGACCTCCAATATACTGAGCCAATAAATAGAAATTGAATATTAAAGTTAATTTATAGCAAATAGGAATGAATTAGTTAACATTTATAAGAGCAATATTTCTTTGAAACTTTAAACATTTACTTGCTTGGCTAATGCCTGGGAAACATCCTCTCATATTTTCTTTGTAAACAAGAAGTTGCTCTTTACGTCTCGTTTTACAATAAAAATGCACTTCCATTTGCTATCAGATTTTTAATTGTCAGTTTGCCTAGTTGTCCAATGACCAATAGCAATTGTTTACCTTCATGTTGTTTTCTACTTGACTAGCAACATTTCCGTATTTCATTAGTAAGAAATCCCATATGAGAAATGAGCCAATCATAATCAATGAATCAATGTTTGCATTTGAGTAAATAAAATAATGGTTATTTAAAAGAAATAGGATAGAAAGAGAAGAAATTAATTTGCTAGTAAGAACAAGTGGAAACTCAAGTTAAATTTTGGATCATATCTCAAAATAATGTTGTTTTTAAATTATACCTCAATAAATATGGGAAGTAAAAGGAACTTTGGATTTGATAAGCAAAATCCTTTAGGAAACTGAGACAAAGAAAATGAAGTTGTGAATGTCACCTTGAGAAGGAAGAATGGTATTACAGTTTATTTATTTATTTATTTAGCCAGTCCTGGGTTTGAGCTCAGGGTCTGAGCACTGTCCTTGGTCTTTCTCAAGACTAGATCTCTACCACTTGAGCCTCAGCACCACTTCTGGCTCTCTCTCTATATATATATGGTACTGAGGAATCGAACAGGGGTCTTCGTGCATGCTAGGCAAGCACTCTACCACTAGGCCAAACTCACAGCCCCTACACTTTATTTTTTTTTATATAGAATGAATGCATTCTTGTACAAGGATGGTATTGAAGATTCAGACATCAATAATGATGGAATGAGATATGTGGAAATCAACATGAAGAGAAGAATATTTGAATGTTACAATGTGGAGAAAAATACCAACTATTGGCTATGAGGGTTTAAACTAGCTTCCCTGTAGGACCAGAGGAGTCGTTAGTGTACATTATCATTTGTGTGGAATAAAATGGGAGATGGAGTTTCATTAGAGGAATGAAAAAACTTTTGAAAAAGTCATATGGGGAAACAGAAAGGAAAATAAGCAATGCAGTTACCCACACTGACAACAATATTTGTAAGCCAATAAAACTGCAGGAAAGACAGCATCTTGACTGTTGAATTTCATGTCTTACTTATACTTTCAAGACCAATGTAAGTTATACTTCAAAATAGTATCCTTAAACACTGGTATATAGATTCCTTTCATATAGTTTACTGGCTTTCAATTCCCTTAAAATATTTTACTTAGAAAAAGTACATTCTACTAAGTAAATATTTCTTGAACTATTTTGAATATTCCTTTAAACCAAAATATATCGTCCTAAAGGTTATCTAAGCATACTTTTTTCAAAATCTAAAAAAATGGATTTTGTTGACATATCCAGTGCCTGAATGTACAAGTATAAATGATGATTCTGCTAAATGTTTCCACATTCAATTTAGGCAGTGAATTTCCTCATATTTGGTTAATGTCTCAAACCATAATACCAGGTAGTAAATCTATTTTGTCCTGGGGTTTCTATAAATAACCACCAACAATCTTATTTATTAAAAAATTTAATTTAGAGCAATAGTTGAAGACAAAATTTTAAAGTTAGGCTTATTGAGACAAGATAAGCAAAAATACGAGTGCAACATTTTTGTGTATATTGTCTGAATTTTGATAAATGTATAGTGAGTCTCGTAGTCACCACTATAAAAAAAACACATAGAATATTTCCATCACACAAAATGTTCCTCAGTATCCTTGAGGATCAATCTCTTCTTTCCTCCTTGGCCTCAGACACAGGATATCACAGATTTTTAAAAAATGTTTCCCTACATTGAAATTTGTTTATATAATCTTCTGAAACAAATTTTGACACGAATAACAAAGCATTATTACTAGTGACACTTTTCCAGGTTTTCTTTATTGTTTTCCTAAAACTTACCTCACCACTTCTTAGGAAGTTTAATTCTACTGGGCAGATAACTGTACTGTTTGTTTTCATGAAACATTTATAAGATTTTGTTTCCTTCTCTTCTTTCTTATTTGGTTTCTATAAAGAAGACTGATATTATTCTGAGCACTATTCTTTGAAATAAGATGGTTTCCTATGATCCTTCCCCATCTCTCCATCTCTATCATTTACATTGACAGCTTCAAGTTGTGAAGACAATGTATCCACTTAGAAAAACTATACCCTGAGCTACAAAAAACATTTTTTTTTCTCTTTTGCTGGTCATGGTGCTTGAACACTGGGACTAGCACTCCCTGAGGTCTTCAGCTCTACCCATTTCAAGCACAGCGCCAATCTGATTTTCTGGTGGTTTACTGGAGAAAAGATTCTCACAGGCTTTCATGGCTGGGATGGCTGTGACCCAGTAGCCTCAGATTTCAGCCTCCAGAGTAGGCTTATAAGCATGAACCACTACTGCCCAGCTCATAAGACATTGTTGAAGTCTTATTACAACTAAAGTTTTTAACTTTATATATTTATTACCCCATCATAAAAATATTAGAAACCAATAATAAACTCAAATTAACACATTTTCCAGCAAGATTTAATATATGTTTACATACATATTATATTGTGCATACACATATATTATACTATAGGTGCTACATTGCCTAAATTGAATGTGAAGACATTAGTATTAGCAGAATCATCAATTATGCTCATACCTTAAAGCATTGAGTTTGTCAACAAAATCTTGTTTTCTTTAGATTTTACCAAAAAAAGGTACATTTAGATAATCTATGAGGACTAAATATACATTAGATTAAGGGAATGCTCTTTCTTTCTTTCTTTCTTTCTTTCTTTCTTTCTTTCTTTCTTTCTTTCATTCTTTTATTCTTTCTTTCTTTCTTTCTTTCTTTCTTCTTATCTATATAAACTTGCCTCAGCTTTCACATAGGCAATGTATGACAAATAAAAAAAATGCTGGTAGAGTGCTTGCCTAGCATGCATGAAAACTCAGGTTTGATTCCTTGGTACAACATACATAGAAAAAAAGTCAGAAGTGGTCCTGTGGCTAAAGTGGCAGAGTTCTAGCATTGAGAAAACCCAAGGACAGTGCTCAAGCCCTGAGCTCAAGGCCCAGAACTGACAAAAAAAAAAGCCACATGCCTTTTTGTGTGGATATATATTTCTCTTCATCTATACCACATGCCAGCAATTGTGGATGATTCTACATGGTCAGTCATTAAGGTATTATTGTTACATAATTATGCATCTGAAAATTAAATGCATTATTTTATAAGATTACAAAATCATGTGAAATACAAATTTTAATTGCAATAGTTTTATATATTTATTATACATGTAGAGGATGTTATGATGTTACAAGCCAATCTTATCCATTTGCATATTATCTGTGTCTTCTTTAAGGGACATTACCAGTATATGGTCATAGTGACAGAGATTATGCAGTCAGCAAAGCTGAAAGGATTTAAAAAATTTCTTCAGGCACTGAACTAAATTTATTTTTAGTATATTATTCCTGGTAAAAATAATTTAAATGCAAGTCATGCTGGGAAACACAAAAATGCAATATATGATGAAAACAGGAAACATAAACCGAGCATATCTACAAGATTAAGAAAAGACTGTCCAAGTTCACATGATAGGCTTGCTTGCTTGCTTGCTTCCTTGCTTGCTTGCTTGCTTTTTCTTTTTTTCTCTCCTGGCTATCAATTAGGAAAAGACTCTTACCTACTTAGAAAGGTTAACAGCTATGGTGATATAAAAGTTCTATCACTTAGAAAGACTGAAATTATAAAGAAGAAACCAAAGGACATGCTAAAATGAAAATTCTATGCACAAATGTTCATCATGTATGCAACAATATTATAAAACTCACTTTAATAAAAACTTAGCAATCAATTGGAGATGAGACTCAATTGGTGTAGCACTGACAGTTAACAAGAAAATCTGAATAAATGTCAAGGCCCAGAATTCAGTCTTTGTTCTTTGCACACACAAAAAAGGCAATATAAAACATTCAACTTCATTCACAGAAATAAATAAAAGAGAAGTGAGATAGTTGACTCTATTAGGCTAATAACTAATCTTATAATTGAAGGTCTAGAAACAAAAAAAAATAAGAACAGCAACAACAACCAAAAACCACAATTAATAGGATAGAAAGACTATCAGAGTTGTCCTGGCTGAAAAATTTGCAAATATCAATGCAAAGATCAAAACCTGCTTATACAAAAACTTAGTAAATTTAAACTAGAAGAAATGTGAAGAGAATCATGTCTAGATATATCATGTTTAACCTGCTGAGAGAAAATGTTAAGAATATCCAAACGAAACTGACGTATTACATTCAGTGGGTCGGGGTTAGGACAGGAGATTGACTTCTCAGAACTGATGAACTGATGAAAGACAGCAGAAAGAAGAGGTACTTAGGGGCCGGGAGTTTGGCCTAGTGGTTAAAGTGCTTGCCTAGCATGCATGAAGACCCGGGTTCGATTCCTCGGTACCACATACACAGAAGTGGTGCTGAGGCTCAAGTGGTAGAGCTCTATCCTTGAGAAAGTCCAAGGACAGTGCTCAGGCGCTGAGCTCAAGCCCAGTACTGGCAAAAAAAAAAAAAAAAAAAAAAAAAAGAGAAGAGGTACTTAAAACTAAATTTGGGTGTAGGAGATAAAAAGTATTCTCCTGGAATCCAGAATTCTACAGGTAAATAAGCAGCCTATAGAGGAAGAGGAACTGCCACATCTATGCTCTTGCTTCCACCAAGCACTTCCCATTCACAAAACAACCAGAAGGCATCTGGGAAGAAAAGTTTAGAAATGTTTAGGGCGGATACAATCCTCTCTAAAGCCAAATGGATCACAGAGGAGGGGTAATGAATCCCGAGAGAGTATAAGCAAATCACTAAGATTGTTATTGATCTGGGCCAGCTAAGTGAGAAATGATCCATTTACTTACTCCCTTAATGGATTTGCTCAGTGTCAAGTGGATGGCAGCCAAATGACTTTGGCTTTCATTGTGTGGTCACCCTAGCTGCACTCCGCTTAACAACTTCCATTTGTGGAGAGGATTGTCATTATGTGGACAATGTCTAATGATCTGATGTATGCTACCTAACTGGTAATCTCAGTGTGACTTTAGAGCTAGAGGAGCAGTCACAGATATTAAACTTTTTCGCTACAACTCTGTTCATTGCTAGCTAGGTGAAATCACCATGGAAATATATCAGTCACTCCATTGTTGCCGATATTATTAAGAACACAAATTCATATGGAGTGTATAATTAGCATGTTTTCCTTATACATATGACATTCATGCATATATTTGATCCAAGGTCAAAGAAATAAATGGAAAAGAACAGAGCAAAACCTTTGATATTAGTCATAATTATTGGAGGCTTTAAAACTTATGTATTCATTTTGTTTTCCAAATTAAATTTTACATTATCTACCACCTGAAATGCTGATTTCAAACATTAAAACCAGAAATGACTGTCCTCTATCATTAGTAAAATAAACCATAAAGAGGAGTAAGTATGCCAATGAAGCCAAATGAAAGAAAATTTCCGGGAAAAAACCTTGCTCATTTAGAGCTGCCACACATTCAGTAAATCCATGCAGTTTTGTTAGGAAAGAAAAATGGCCAACACAGTTTAGGATATGGAGGTTAAAATGTTGACCTAGGAATTTCAAACCCTTAATTTAAAGTAATAGATATGTAATAGAACTGGGAACACATATTATATCAGAAATATGTTACCTTTCCTGGCCAAGACTGATGGTCAGTTAACATTGTCCTTGATTTACATAATCATGTGTTTTGGAGTGTTTCTATAAGCAACACTTCCTTGTGATTAAGTAATTTATTTTGGATGCTAATCTATAATTTTTACATAGGTCTAATAAGGTAAGCCACTTACTTAGAAACACTATGAAGTAATACTGATCCCTATAAATCAATACAGTGAGGTTTTCAAACTGTTCAACTGTATTTGAACACATAATCTATGTGTAACTGATCTAGATTTAATTGTTTTCGGTGAAATGTCAAGAAAAATGTCTACTGGACATTAAGAAAGAAATTTTCATTTCAAGTTGTGCCAACTTCTATGTTTGATGTTTGTGTCAAATGAATTTTACCTTCTAATTATATTTTATCATTCAGTAGTTGTACAAAAGACTTGTTTAACAAACCAGTTTGTGAATACACTGTATATTAATCAATATCAACTCTTTCAATATTCTCACCCATTCTATCCCTACATATCTATTTCCACATTCTTCATAATTTTGTATGTTATAAAATGGATTCTTGTCTATATTTTCCTCCTTTTCAATTGACCCCATACCACTTTTTTCTAACACATGCTTCAAGATATTTTAATTTGCTAAATTTTGATTTGGCTTTCCAAGAAATTACACCATTTAATTTCTCCCTTGAAGCTACCATATTTCAGTTAATACATTTGTATACACTTGTACACAATTCAATGCATTTCTTTACAAGTTTATACATTAAATATAGCTTCCATGTATAAGGGAAAATATGGATTAATTTATAGTGTTGCAAAATGACTGATTTCACTCACATTAGGGACAGAATATAGAACTATTCGTTCAAATATTTAAATGCTATTATTCAGGATTTTAGCCTTGAGAGTTTTCTTGTTTATTTGATTGGTTTGCATTTAAAGCTTATTTTTATTAAAGAATTTATTAACATTGATTTTTACATCATATTTCAAATGACATATTTAACAAACAAGTATTCAACAAGGGAATCTCTATATACAATCACTGGCACTTAGACCATAATCAAAATTAGGCTAAGGGTTTGTATGTCATAGATGCATACTCATCTATGTAATGAAACACATATCTATAGGGTCAAAAGTTTTTATGTCTATGTAGTTGTTTTTATATTTCCAGTACCATGTCCATAGCATTGGGTATGCAACTATTGAGTCCTTGCTCTTTTACTGTTTGGATCTAATATCCACATATTAAGGACACCATGTGCCTTTTATTCCTTTGATTCTTGACTTGTCTCACTCAACATGATTCACTCTAGATTCATCCACATCCCTGCAAATGCCATTATTTTATCTCGTCTGTTGGCTATGTAGAATTCCACTGTGTGTGTATATATACATATGTATATATATGTATGTATGTATATCACATTTTCTGTATCCATTCATCTGCAGTAGGGCCTCTGGATTGTTTCCATCACCTGGTTATTGTGAATAGTGCAGAGATAAACATACCTGACAGGTGTCCTTATCACAGTTTGGGTTATGGTGTTCGGGATAGATGCCCAGAAGTGGTATGGTGGGATTATAGGGAAGGTCAATTTTCCATTCTTTAAGAAACCTCCACAGTGCTTTCCACAGTGGCTGAATTAGATAGTCATAGCAGAGGATCCAGTAGCTCAGTAGCTATGTATATATGACCGTATAAAATGATGCTAATCCAAATGAATTCCAAGATAATGAAAAAAGAGCTTTGGGGAATTTTTTGTTTCTTTTGTTTGTTTTGCAATGTACTATGTAAAGTTTTTTCTTTTTTCTTTCCTTTCCACACACACCTTTGGTTTATTCCAGGTTGTCACTTAGTCACTGTTTTTTTTTTTTTTTTATTTTGATACACTGTGTCTTGTATATGTATTTTTCTGATTTGGGGAAGGAAGGGGGAATAACAACATGGTGGCACAGAGGACAAAGGGTGGACCAATCCAAAATGGATACGAACAATACATTGTGTTGGAAATGAACTTTACAACTTGGGACTGGGGGAGAGAAAATTAGAAGGGAGATAAAGTGGGAGGGTAACAATGTTGGATAAGAAATGCACTCTTACCTTACTTATGTAACTATAACCTCTCTTACATCACCCTGACAATAAAATAAAATATAAAAGAATCCCAAAGAAAACAATAACAACAAAAATAACCAAACCAGAACTGGTCATGATACTTAAATGTTGAACAAACAGAGCGTTTAACAAGCCTACCCATTTCCTTGGGTTTCATCCTTGATAACATAAAAACATGAACTAAATAAACTGGACAAATCAGATGATGCTATTTCACACACACACACACACACACACACACACTACTTGAATGTAACAAAATTATGCATTTATATGAAAAATAATAAGATTTAATTCTTTTTTCTTTTGCCAGTCCTGGGTTTGAGCTCAGAACCTGAGCACTGTCTTTGGACTTTCTCAAGGCTAAAGCTATATCACTTGAGCCTCAGCACCACTTCTGGCTTTTTTCTATGTATGTAGCACTGAGGAATTGAACCCGGGTCTTCGTGCATGCTAGGCAAGCACTCTACCACTAGGCCAAACTCCCAGCCCCAAGAAGATTGAATTCTAAATTTAAATGAAACATACATAGCACATTAACTTTACTTCCCTATTAAATTAGAACACTGAGAAAACATAATCCAGTTGTCCAGTGGATGGAACTCAGTGTCTGCTATCAATCATGTCTGTTAATACACAAAATATATTTGTATACATTTCCGGAGAGTCTCCTTTTTCCTCATCTTGGACCAAACTAGTCATGAGCCCTTGTGAAGAGCCAGTGAGCCCTGTGGTTCCATCAATCCATACATGTTAGAAATTGCCTATCCAAGCCGGGCACGATGGCTTACGATTATGATCCTAGCTACTCAGGAAGCTGAGATGTGAGGATCAAGATACAAAGCCAGCCCGGGGAACAAAAATACCTGAGACTCTTATCTCCAATTAACCTCTAGAAGACTGGGAGTGGGACTTGGCTCAAGGATAGGGCAGTAGCCTTGAGCTGAAGAGCTGAGGCACTGCACCCAGACAGAGTTCAAGCCCCATGACCCCCCCTACCCATCTATTCAGCATGTACTTAACCGATTCCTGCTTATTAAATAATATGAATAACATTCTGTGTCAAAGTCCCTCCTAAGATGATTTTATAAAAGTATATTTACAGACATCTTAACTTACAACCCAGATAAACTAAAACAACTTGAACAAGAAATAAAATGCTCTAATTCCTGAAATATGGTAGGGATCCACATATTCTAAAGAATACTATCTGCATGTTAAAATTAATCTAATTTTAATTAATAATGATGATAAAGGTGATATACAGAGGGATTAAAGTGTCACCCTTTTCCTCATTCTCTGCCAATTTATCTCTCCATCCTGCACCTCAAAGTTGTATAGTTCATTTTCAATATAGTGTCTACTGAGTACCACTTCTGCAATTTTTTTTCAACTTTGTTCCACCATTTATGTGCTCCTCCTATCCTTTCCAAGAGATAAACTTACAAAGAAGACAAAAGGTGCAGTTAACAAAAACTGAAACAAAGAGGATAAAACATTTTCCTGGATTTTATTTCATTTAGATAAATTTTATTTTATGTGATTGGATGCACAGAGCTAATCTAGGATATGACTTAGTGTCAAATAAACGTAAATGCTAAAATTTCATAATACAAAAATTGTAAAATTAGGAAGTGGTGCTACGGCTCAATGGTTGAGTGCTAGTATTGAGCTGAAGAGCTCAGGGACTGTGCCCAGGTCCAGGTTCAAGCCCCACAATAGAAAAATAAATAACTACTTAAATAAATAGATGTAAATTTTAAAAATTGTAAATTTAACATGAAATATTAAATACTAGAAAAATATTTACCTCAACAGGACCAAGAAAAGAAGTTATAAAATACTGTTTGGATATTAGATCCAAGCAGTACAAGAGCTATGATGCAATATTCGGGTACCCAAGGTTGTTGACACACTCTTGGAGATATAAACATAACTACATAGACATAAAAATCTATGATGGGATATATACTCTGTAGATGTTATGAAATATTATATAAATTGATATGTATCTATGACATTCAAACTCTCAATTTAATTTTAATTGTGTTCTAAAATTTATGTACCAGTGATTACACATAAAGATTCCCTACTTGAATACTTGTTTCTTAATCGTGACATTTGAAATATGATGTAAAAATCAATATTAATAAAATCTTTCAATATGAGAAGAGGTTATCTCAAGACAAAAGTGTGTAAAAATTAATTAATGTTTGGCAGTGAGTAATGTTTTTTTTTGTTTTTTTTTTTGTTTTTTTTTGGCCAGTCCTGGGCTTGAGCTCAGGGCCTGAGCACTGTCCTTGGACTTTCTCAAGGCTAGAGCTCTACCACTTGAGCCTCAGCACCACTTCCGGCTTTTTTTTCTATATATGTGGTACCAAGGAATCGAACCCGGGTCTTCATGCATGCTAGGCAAGCACTTTAACCACTAGGCCAAACTCCTGGCCCCTGAGTAATGTTTTTAAACATATTATCCATTACCCATCATTAAAAGCAGCTATAATGATAATCAATCGAAATAATAGTTAGAAATGTAACACAACCTATACAATATAAAAAGGCATATACTCACATCCCAAGTTTAATCAGATCAACACTATATTTATGCTAAAAATTGAAGATATGTAATAAACTATAGTCTGTATTTGAAAACAGAAATATTTTAGAAGATTATCAAACAGCTGTTGGCATAATTATGATGCTCAGTATATAATTATTTAGAAAAATACTCATAATATATATTACATAAAAGCACCATATGCAGGGATGCTCTCATTTTTGTAAATATGCAAGCATATGCATCCAGTGAGAATTGTTAGAACACTGCAATGTAATTTTACATGGAGTTTACTTTTTTATACTTTATGTCTCTGTCTAGTGAATTTCATTTTATATTATGAAAGCTAACATATACAATCAAGAAAGAGGGGCTACTCTATATAAAAAATGTTAAAAGAATATATTCCTAGATTTATTTGCAAGGTAGATTGGTGATAGTTTCTATCATATTTCTTTCTTAAATATTATTTTATTTATATTGTTATAGTACAGCTGATACACAGAAGAAGGTTTACAGTTATATGAATGAGGTAATGAATACAATTGTTTTTGAACTATTTCTCTACTTCCCTTGCTCTCTCCCAGGTTTTTACTCCATAATATGTGTATAGTTCTTTTTCACATAGTGTATATTGAATATCACTAGTTCTCCTAATACTTTCAAATTATTTGCCACTGACCACTGTAAAGGAATTATTTTTCCAGAAGTAGTCATAAATGATAAAGCTTAATACAAAGATTCAATATTTGAAAACATAGAACCCAATTAAATTTGTAGTACCCAATTTTCCAGAAGTAGTCATAAATGATAAAGCTTGATAGAAAGATTCAATATTTGAAAACATAGAACCCAATTTAATTTGTAGTACCCAATTAAAAGAAATTGAGTATTATCAATATTTGAACCTCACATGTAATATATGCATATTAGAATAAGTATTCACACAGGGATTCAAGAACCACACAAAGATTGTTCAAATCAATCTGAGAGGAGAAAGGCGCATATTGGACTAGGCTTGTGCATAGAAACACTTTTTTAGCACAGGTTTGAATTGGAAAATAAATTTCACTTGGCTAGAAATAAAGTAATTTTTTGGATTGAGTATATCTTGAGAAAGGTCCTCTCCTCAGAATTTGAACTTGAAAAGACATTACATTTCATTCACTTAGTTGTATTCCTAGCGCCAAAAATAGGGTCTGACAAATTAAAGTCATCAATATATCTTAATTGCATGTGTGCATATCTTCCTAACATAGAGAAATTCACATGAAATACAAGTAGTCAGAAATTGCTGGTTAGAAAAGTTTTAGCCTAGGGGAAACCAGAACTCCAGAGAACAATTTGGTTTTATTTTTCTAAACCAGGAAACAGAACTCAGCTAAACTGTTACAAGTATACAGAGTAGAACAATTTGTGTGGGAGAAATGGAATATAGAAATAGAATATACATACATATGTATAAATGTGAATGTGTATATGTACAAATGCATATACCTACATATGTATGCATGCATTCACATAATACACCTACATATGTAAAACCATCTATGTTTATCTATCCACTTATCTATTATACCTTGTTAGCGTGGTGTCATGGGCTTAAGCCTGTAATCCTAGCTATTCTGGAGGCTAAGAACTGAGAATTTTGTTTGGAAGCCAGTCCTGTCAGTAAAATCTTTCATACACTTATGTCTAAATAACAAAGAAATATGTGGAAGTGTAGCTATAGATCAAGTGGTAGGGCGCTAGCCTTGAACATGAAAGCACAAGGACAGCACCCAGGCCCTGAATTCTGCTCACACAGGGCTGGCACCAAACATTTATTTTGTACATTAAGGGTTTTTTCATATATTTTTTTATTGTAATTAATAGAAGGGTTACATAATATTCACCAGATAGAAGGTGCACTACTTCACAAACATTGATACACTTTCTCATGTCTTGGTCCCCATTTCCATCCCTCAACACCAGCCCCTCATCTTGTTTTCCCACTTCCCTATCCGATTTTAAATAACCAAATACACATGTATACAATATATCAGATAATAAGGTGAAATACTATAACAATATGGGATAACTAAGGGACAGCAAAAGAGATGATAGATAACACAGTACATTAAGGACAACAATAACTCGTTATATGGCTTTTGTTTCGTATCCTGGAGGTACTTTCATTTAGCGTCATTAAGTTTTTAACGTCTGTTGGGACCTTTTCACTTCTTTAGGGCTTTCAGCCATTATTGGGAGTTGGTCGGGATCGCCTCATTTGCTGTTTCAAGTGGCATAACTGGGTCCTCCCAGGTTTGTGCTCTGCTCTTAGCCCGCGGGCTTTCCAGCTTAGCCCCACCCAGCGACTTAACCTGAGACCTGCCTTGGCCCTTGGTAACAATGTCATGGTTATTTTCTATTGGCCCTCTCTTCTTCCTCTTTCCTACTTCCTCTTTTACCCAAAGTATATAACTATGTGCCTGATGCAATAAACTTGAGATCTGCTGCACTTTCACGGCTGACGCAGCTCCAGCTCAGTGTGTGTTTTTTTTTCCAGTCATTGGGTGGTGGACTGAGCTGTCACTCTTACCCTCTAGCTCAGCAACTTGGGACTGCAGGCTGGCTTTGGGTGTCCCTCTCTCACCGGTGTTGCCAGAGAGCAACAAAACTCCAGTTTGACTACTACTTAATCACATAATTTAATAAAAAATTAACAAAAATTATATCTTAAGAATTAGTTTCTTGCTGTGTAGAATAAGCATATTTAGACATATAGAATTTCCTTTGCACAGTGTGGCAAATGGTACATGATAAATAATAGACCAAGGTATGCTTTCTCTCTTCTTTATACCTTCTCAAAGATATCTCATGAATCAATAATATAAACAAATGAGTGAATAGTCCAACTGAATTATATCTGATTAGCCCATTCAGCTAATGAAGACAAAAGACCATAGTAGGCTTGGTGTTGAAAGTTATTCCTGTGGCCCTTTACAACCTCCATCTTTCTTGAATAAAATAATAATAATCAAAATAATACAGGGTTCAGCCAGAAACAAAATGATCTGATGCAAGAAATTCACTGTCTTAAAACTCTTTTTATATTTATTTATTAAGAATTATATTTGCATTGTGCCATTTTTTTATTTACTCTAAGGTATACATTTTGGAAGTTTTTATTTTTACTACACTATCACATTTTGTAGAGTTAGCACTACTCATAAAACAGGAGCTAATTTATGATGTCTTAGGAGGAAATTAGAGACATTTGAATGTTCACATGCTGATGAGGAAGGATATCAGACATTTTGGAAACATAATATGCATTTACTCAACGCTTCTTCATCATTGGGTTGGAGAACAATTAAGAGACATTCCAGTCTACTTACTTGGCATTTTCTCAGCTTCCCATAGGGCACAATCAACGTCTGGTATTATGTGAATATCACTGAAATTGCTAGACTGGAAGTAATTACAGAAGGATGAATTTTAATATTGAAGATCAAATAACAAAAGAACATTTGCATATGGCATTATATTGATCAAAAAATGAAATTTTCTTCATGGAAAACTCTTATCAAATCAGGTTTTAGCCCCATTTTTCTTAAATATTTTCTTTTAAATTTGATGATTATCTAAATTTCAAATTATTGCAAAGATATTGCTGTTTAGATAATTAAAAAATCAAATGCCATTATGGTTCTCTTAAGTTGTCAATATAATAATCATTTTACAAAGGTAATCTCACTTTTAATATGATATTTGGCATAGGTCAAACCTAAAATTCCATGCAAAAAGAAAGAAAATAATTAATTCCCCAATCTGACTTAATGTCTTTGACTGCTGAATTACCTTCAGAGTTTTCAAAATATTTAAGCATTTTTTACTCACCTTACAAAACTATTAGGTGGCCGAGAGTTTTGCCTAGTGGTTAAAGTGCTTGCCTAGCATGCACGAAGACCTGGGTTCGATTCCTCGGTGCTGAGACTCCAGTGGCAGAGCTCTAGCCTTGAGAAAGTCCAAGGACAGTGCTCAAGCCCTGTGCCCAAGCCCAGGACTGTCAAAAAAAATATTAGTAATGAATATGCTTGTTACACACAGTTGAGAGACAAACAGTAAGTTCTAAAGTAAATATTCGTTGCTGTAACCAAAAGACAATAGTAAATATTATGTTTTTTAAATTTTTCAAAGGTTTTATTAACACTGTTTTTTACATCATATTTCAAACATTATGTTTAACAAACAAGTATTCAAGAAGGGATCTCTATATGCAATCACTGGCACATAGATCTTAGAATGTATTTAAATTAAACTGAGGGTTTGTATGTCATAGATACATATCAATCTATAAAATATATGTCTATAGAGCATATAGGCCATCATATATTTTTATGTCTATGTAGTTATGTTTATATCTCCAAGACCATGTCCATAATCTTTGGTACCTGAATACTGTTGTACTGCTTGGATCTAATATCCACATGTCAAAGAGACCATGCAGCTTTTGTTGCTTTGGTTTTGACTTATCTCACTCATAATGATTCCCTCTAATTTCATCCACTTCCCAGTGAATCCTATCATTTTATCTTTTCTATTGGCTATGCAGAATTTCATTCTATATATGTACCACATTTTTTGTATCCATTCATCTGTAGTAGGGCATCTGAGTTGTTTCCATTGTTTGGCTATTGTGAATAGTGCAGAGATGAACATGGCTGAGCAGGTATCCTTATCATATCCTGGGTTATTATGCTCAGGGTAGATGTCCAGGAGTGGTATGGTGGAATCATAGGGAAGGTCTATTTTTAGTTTTTTAAGAAACCTCCAAACTGCTTTCCAGAGTGGCTCTACTAGTTTACATTATCACCAGCACTGCAGTAGGGTTCCTCTTTCTCCACAATCTCACCAGCATTTGTTGTTGTCTGAGATCAGAATATTGGCCATTCTAAATTGGAGTAAGGTGGTATCTTAGGGTTGTTTTTATTCACATTTTCTTTATGATCATGGATGATGTGCATTTTCTCATATGTTTTTTGCCATTTTAAATGTTATTTTAAAGATATTTAAGTAATACAGATATTTTTAAAGGTTAGTCATGACATATGCTTAGACAATTCTAATGACCTAAGGAATTTTGTGTCACTTGTGGGGCTTGAATTCAAGACCTGAGCACTGTCCTTGGGCTTTCTCAATGCTAGAGCTCTACCACTTGATCCACAGCCCAACTTCTGGCCTTTTCTATGTTTATGTTACCAAGGAATTGTACCCGGGTCTTTGTGCATGCTAGGCAAGCACTCTAGCACTAGGTCAAACACCCAGTCCATGTAAATTTTTTAAAAATAATTTTGTTCTGTTAGGTTGTTGAATGAATAAAGAAGACTCTTTTTATACAATTCTTGCCAAATAAGTGCTATATTTTATTCAATAACACCAAACAAGCAATAATTAAATAAAACCCATTATTAGTAATTACTATAGTATTTAAAATAAAGATCTGATTTCTATGAATTAATAAAAGATACTATGATTATTTTCTGCTCAGAAGATTTTAGCAAACCACTTTTCACATTATATAATTGTGGTTTTTATTAAGTATAAACTTTAAGTTCCTGAATAATAAAAGCTGCTACCATTACAGACTTGTTCATAGACCTAAGTATAAATTGATGATATGCTTGAATAAAGAAACTTGTTATATTAGGACTTGGTTAATCAAGATATTTGGCTTAATAATACTGGAAATTACTTATTCTGTATGTATTTAAAATATTTGAATAACAGAACAACATGAATTATTGAGAAAAAGTATTTTAATCATAAAGGAAATTAGGCATTGTCTAACAATCAGAGGATGATAAAAAGCAGGTCTGTAGAAATTGATCTTGAAGTCTTGGTCACTTATTTAATCAAATGAGTAGAAATAATTACCTCTTTTGCACCTCTTGTTCAATTGACTTAGTAAGTTTTCCTTTCTACCTTTTCTCATATAGCAAATAACTAGAGATACAAGTCACCATTTGTTGCACAAATAGATGAGTCTCCTGTTTTGTTCTGATCTCTTCTTCACAATGCACATTGCTTAATATATTTTCTCAATGGCTATATCTCCTATCTGAATCAGCAGTGTGGCTATGGTTGCAGTGTTAAGTGATTACCAAAGACCCATGGATTAAAAATATATGAAAAAAAATATGTGAGAATGGTTGGTACTCGCTATTCACATTATCTAAAAAACAAAAACTGCACTCGAAAGCATGTTTTCTGCTCATTGTGTATGTGTCCTTGAAGGGGAAACTGGAATCTTGAGCCCCTTCTTCTGTTTCCTGTTCATTTCCTGACCATGAGGTGAAAGCATTTTGTTGGGGGCCAAGTAACTCCATGCCTAATAACTTTCTGCTGAGGCTTGTAGTAGGGATAAAACACGTGGATCTCTTTGTCCTGTCCATCTTGTATACTGATAGGTTCCCTCACCCAATATAAGCAGGAGGGATTTAGGGAATAAAAAGAGAGAGAGAGAGAGAGATCTTCCTGCCTTGATGAAGCTGCATGAGTCTCTGTTCGTGCTCCAGGGTAAGAAGGCTGGGTGAACTGGGAGGACATTGGGCCCCTTCCTCTTGCGGGGCTTGGCTTGGTCAGGGTGTGTTTTCCCCCATCCCTCTACTAGTAGAGGGGGACCAGGGACAAGGACCCCCGACAGCATTTCTCTGTCCTGTTCTAGCACCTTGATAGTATGCCATTCCCTAAATCTAAAGTGTTCAGGAAAAAAAAATTAAACATTCTGAAATGTAAGTAAAATTAATCTTTATTTTTATGTTTATATAGTCTTAGACATTTGTCTACAAAAATCCAAAATTATACAAGTGTTATATTCAGTATCTTGTGAAAAAATTTGTAGTGTTCTATTGAAAATACATTATTTTCATTGTACAACACAGTTGTGAAATTAATTTTAGAGTAGTTGTTTTTTTTCCCCTCTGGATTTGTTTGTCCAATAGGTACAGAAATATGAACTATATTTATTTCCTAATTCGTGCCTAGAAAACCTTTGTAATTAATTACACATTAGCTAATAAGACAGATATGAGGAAGTAATTGAGATCATGCAGCAAAGATGGGATGTTCAAAAGTAAACAAGTATAAAGTATAAAAGAAAAAAGCTCGGCCGGGAGTTTGGCCTAGTGGTTAAAGTGCTTGCCTAGCATGCATGAAGACCCGGGTTCGATTCCTTGGTACCACATACATAGACAAAAGCCGGAAATGGTGCTGAGTCTCAAGTGGTAGAGTGCTAGCCTTGAGAAAGTCCAAGGACAGGGCTCAGGCCCTGAGCTCAAGCCCAGGACTGGCAAAAAAAAAAAAAAGCTCATATATAATTACAAAGTCTGTACCACTGTGAATGTAACAGGTTATACATTTATGAGTTCATAGAGTTTCCTCGTTTGCTTCTGTTTTTTTTTAATTTCTTGAAAATAAATTGAAATTGAAATTTCTTAGAACCAAATAGGGTTTCAGACTTTAATAAATCATGGATTTAAAATATTGAAATTGGAAGATCATGAACAAAGCAAATAATGAAAATTTTGTTCATTGGATATTAACTTTTGATATGTGCTGCCTATTTTTGTGATGTTCAGAACTAGGCCAACAATTCTACAGCAATTCCTTAAACTATGGCTAACTACTTATAATAGCAGATTGAAGGCCATTAAAAGACTAGCAATATTAAAAACATATTAATCTATAGAATGAAATATAGAAGTCTTATGTTCTTTTCAGCAGGCTGCTTAACAAATTCACTGTCTGGATATTGTTTTTAAAGAACAATGGTTTCCACTATATCATTTCATCGCTGATTTGAATTGGTCATGTGTCAGATCAGATGAAGTGTATGCAGAACCTGCTTTGTTAAAAGGCAACTCCTTTGTACAACTAGAGAAAATAATAAAATAATATAAAGGAGTCAAAAACTGTTTTAGTAGAAAAGAATATAGGTTTAAAAGCACTTCAAATATAAGCTTAATATTTGGGTAATATAAATGAAAATTATATATTTATAAGTAACCACACCGCTATAAAAAAATCTGTACAGAATATTACTACTGAGCTCATGAAGTGACACAAGCTAAATCAGGCAGTTCACTTCCAGAACTGTCCAGTGCTACACAAATTTTCTCTGTCAAATTACTTTCTGTGACAGGTACATAATTTTGTGAAAATGATGCTAAGATGATGTGGACATTTGTCTCTGATATACTGTAAAAAAAATCCATAGATTTACAGCCCACCACTTTAGAGTGTACAATAGAGCAAGTAATAGTGACTTAAATGTATGGATTTGTGCATCACTAAAGTGGAGAGGCACTCAATAAATTTAAAATAGAAATATCAGCTGACATCTAGTCTGTCTTCTACTGGCATCCATGCCTTTTCCCAGAGCACTTTCAAGTATGAAAATAAATGCACGCTCTCATAATGTCATCTGGAAAAGAAAAATATATTTACGGATGCACTCAGGAAGGAGAATTTGCTTTGAAGTTTTGTTTTTATTCCCTTGAACATCTGTGTTCCTGTAAATTGCTATTCTGGTAGGGTTTTTTTTGTTGTTGTTCATTTACCAACTTCCATAAATATGCCTGTGCATAGTTATATCATACATTCCTATATGATTAAGCCACTACATTTATCCAGGATTAATTGTTTCTTGGTTGGTTTTCAGCAAGGATTCTCTATTACCCAACATATACTCATCAAAAACAGGGTGCTGTGGTGAACCATGACAATAAATGCTATTGACTTCACTGAATCTATATTTCAAGTCTAAAGCACAACAGAGTTCATAGATATCTACACTGAATGGTTTTTACACCTGCCAATGCATAAATCATTTAAATAGGAAACAACAACTTCAATGATTATGCAAACAAAATAAAGGAGAAGCAAGTTGAAGTTGACACATTCTATCAAAAAGAGAGCAGGTAAATCTGGAGGCCAAATGCTCTGATCATTTAAGAATTCCCCAGACTTGGACAGCTAAATATTGGTATTATATATTATTGAGTATTCTTTTATCTATAAGTGAGCATGGGGAAATGACAAAAGGAAAGATAAGTGACAGTCAATAGAAAGGGCACTTTTAAACTTTTTTTTTTTGCCAGATTGTGGCCTTGAACTTGGAGCCTGAGCACTGTCCTTGGGTTTTCTCAAATCTAGAGCTCTACCACTAGAGCCACAGCATTATTTCTGGCTTTTGTCTATATATGTAGTAACCCAGGTCTTCGTGCAAGCTGGGCAATCACTCTTACCACTAGGTCAAACTCCTGGCCTCCAAAGGGCACATTTAATTAACAAAAAATATTTTTTTTCCTTTTCAAATGACTAACATCATTGCAAAAATAAATGGAGAGTTGAACAGTATTTTTTTTTTTGCCAGTCCTGGGCTTGAGCCTCCATACCACTCTGGCTTTTTTTCTATGTATGTAGTACCGAGGAATCGAACCCGAGCCTTTGTGCATGCTAGGCAAGCACTCAGCCACTAGGCCAAACTCCTGGCTCCTTGAAAAGTATTTTTAAAAGGTCTTAGAATGACTTTGTTAAATTAATATGGAAGAGCTCAATTTGAAAAGGGCAAGGAAATAAACCATGAGTGGATGCACTTTCATGAAGACCAAGGGCTTGTGAAATCAGACAGAATGCAAGGATACCCACTAGCAGACCAACTCAATAGCTGTAAACCTGCCAGATGCTGACAGCAAAAACAGGTGTTAGGCAGATTGCATAGAGTATTCAATATTTGAAACAGCTATATTTAGTGATATTTTATTCATATTCCTGTCCCGTCATCTAAATAAATTTTTTGCCTATACAAAAAACACAGTTAAAATAAATAAGATATGCACTAATTGGTTTCCTTCCCCTTCTTAAAAATATTTTGCTCTTAATTTTTTAGTAGTGTAAATTTAAGATGTTAAATATTGCCCAAATTACTAGGTGCCAGTGGCTCACCCCTAAAATCCTTGCTGCTAAAGAGGCTAAATTCTGAGGATTGTGGTTCAAAAGCAGCTCTAACAAAATAGTCAATGGAATATAATATCAAACTCAACATCCAAAAGCAGAAATGGAGCTATGGCACAAGTGGTAGAGCAATGACTCTAAAAATATCTTAGGGACAATGCCAAGCCTTGATTGAGTTCAGGCCCCAGGACAGTACCTAAATACACACACACACAGAAGAAGACACACAGACACACAGATACAGACACACACACACGTACATATCCATGTATGTATGTATAAATGCATATGTGTATATGTATATATATTTAAATATTTACATATCTATTAGGTAAATTTGAAGAAAATATTTGAATTGATCTTGACAGATTTTTTTATCTTTCTCATCAGAATCATTCGGGAAATTCTAGGTGTCTTAAATTATAAATATGAACATTATAAATATAACAATGTGCAAGAGTTTTCTAAAGACATCACTTATTTTAAAAGATAGAGTGAGTATAAATCAGAGTAGCTAGTTTGTCACTGAGGAAATAATAATTGATAGGGCTTAATCAAAAAACATTTCATATGCAAGAGAATTTGTAATTAAAAAGCATTTTAAACTAAGTTTGCTGGGTTAAAAACAAAAAATGCATAGATCACTGTGGTACGAGAAAAGATAACTTTGTGTGTGTTGGGGGGGGAATCATGGGTTTGAATTTTGGTCCTGGGCATTGTTCCTGAGATTTTCACCTCAAGGCTACTGCCCTATTTGAACAAAGCCCCACTCCCAGTTTTCTAGAGGTTAATTGGAGATAAGAATCTCAGGTCCTTTTGTGCTGGGGCTGGCTTTGAACCTTGATCTTCAGATCTCAGCCTCCTGAGTAGCTAGGATTAAAAACCTGAGCCACAGGGCCCTGCAAACATTTAACTATTAAAAAATCTAGACATTGAGTTAAATGTGATTTTGAGTGTGATCTATTAATTGTAGGTAGTAGTCTTTGTATTGAATTCATTTTATTATCCAAAAATTGTTGTTCAAAAGGCTTTCAATTCAATGTGTCAGTTTATAAGTGTAATGCATCTTGATTTTCGTCACTCCTTCCATCTCTCCTCCATTAGTTATTATAGTTGCATGTATATTGCATGTTATATTTGTATCTTTTCTAGCATTTGTTACTATGAAACTTATTTTTGAGGACATAGAACATTTCTTCTGCTAAGTAAGATCCATTTTACAGGTATTATGGTTATTTTCCACTTTGAGATTGTTGAGTGATTGTATTAACATTTTGTATGTGTAGTTTTGTGAAAATGTCCCATATTTCCTTGAAAAAATAACTTGTAATAAAATTGATAAGGCCCGTGGATGCTATATATTCAGTTATACTCAAAATTCAGAAAGACTTCCAGCTCTATTTTGCAACATTTCTGCATTCTGGCTTGAATTTGTTGTGGTAATGTTTTTGCCTCTATCTCTTATTAAAGTGAGGAATGTATAACTATTCTGAATTTGTGTTTCCTTAATTACTGTGGTTACCACAATCCTCTTGAAATATTTAATGTATCTATCTATATATTGATATTAGAAATTGAAAGAAGCATTGTACTCAAAGAACAGCTTAAAATTGTAATACTTTTGTACAATTACTTTACAGTAATAGCGATTCTAATAGTAATACTATTACTACTAATAATCATATTTAAAATTTTTTTCAACACTGCTATTTAATACATTAGTATGCATAATTTTCTTGGAATTTCACTTCTGTTATTACAAATTTCACTTCTATTATTACAAATGATTACTAGAAACTTGAATTTAGCATTTTTCTACCATTTGTCAATCATATATTTTCTCTCTCTCTCTTTTTCTTTTTCAGCCATTCCCAGGGCTTGAAATTAGGGACTGGGCACTGTCCTTGTGCTTTCTCAAGACTAACACTCTACCACTTGAGCTATGACACTACTTTTGGCATTTTCTATGTATGTGGTACCAAGGAATCAAACCAAGAGCTTTGTGCATGCTAGGCAAACACTCTACCAATAGGCCTTGTTCTGGGCCCCAAGTTTTCACTTTTACTCAGTTACATTCATTGGTTAATTATATAGGTAGATATTTAAATGTTATATCAATTCTATTTCTGAATTTTTCTTTACTATATGCGATTTTAATTTTAATAAATTTATGAATTTACTTTGCTAATATCATGAAAAATAATTTCCTTATAAGTATTATTTGAATATAATCTAAATTTCCTTGTATTATTTTCAAGAAGTTTTACTAGCTCGTACATATTGCTTATCTCAGCATGAGGTAAAAAGACTTCCTGAGACAAGAACCGTCAACAAATTTGTTTAAATATTAGTACTGTTTTGGGTTTTTTTAACCTGAATATTTCACAAAAATATTCATAGAGCTGTTTTGGCTTCCTTGGTGGAAATTATTTTCATTGAGAACTTAGTATAAATTCTTACACTACTGTGTCAACTGGGAATAAGTTCCATTTTATGAATATAGCATTCTTTAGATTTCCTTTTCATTTTTAAACTATATTGGCTTTATTTTTTTCAGCTAAAATGTCAATAGACTATCCTAAATTTGTTCCTACTAATCTTTAATCACATTTTTCTTAGCATTTGCAAAAGTTTTAGAAATACTCTCTTTGTCTGTGTGTGTGTGTGTGTGTGTGTGTGTGTGTGTGTGTGTGTGTGTTGAACTGAGGGCCTGGGAGCTGTCCCTTATCTCCTTTATCTCAAGACCAACACTGTACAACTTTGAGTTAAATCTCCACATTTAGTTTTTTTGGTGGTTATTTGTAGATAAAAGTCTAATAGACTTTCCTCATGCATGACAGGCATGAGCTACCAGTGCTAATTTAGAAATATACGCTCTTAATTAAAATTTGTGTTTGCTTTTTTCCCCTACCTTTCTTGGTACAAGAGTTAAGCTAGACGTTAGAGAAAATGATGGCTTGACTGTTAACAAAAATCACACCTTGACCATGTTATCAGAATGACTTATAGGAAACAATAGGCTTACTGACTGCAAGCTCTTTAGCTTGAAGAAAATACCAGGCCCTGGTCTGACAATACTTCCATGGCCTGTTTTGTGAAAATAGTTGATGAAACATAGTCAGTCTACAGGACTTAATCCCTCATGTGACAGATCTCCAACAAGGAAAACCACCCTGTACAGAGACAGCACTAGAAGCTTGAGGTGATAGAACTTTGAAACTGTGCCTTCCTGAATTTGTCCACAATTTGACCCGAAGATTGTGTTTTCCAGTGCTTTTATTTGGCTTTAATAAATCTGCTCCTACTTATTCTCATACATTAAGGTTAGTTTTGTTTTTTTTTTCTATGACAAACTAAGAACTGGCTATCCCTGATCTATGTAATAATATCATTTCTTATCAGTGTTTAAAATTTGTTTATTTTACACTTTGCCATGGTAATCTAAAATATTGTTTTATTAATTTTCTTTTTTGTCTTTTATTTTTTTATTGTAGTTAATAAAAGGGTTACATGATATTTGCCACATAGAAGGTGCATTAATTCACATATATTGATACCCTTTCACATGCCTTGGTCCCCATTACCCTCCCCTCCACCCCCCCGACTTGGTTTTCCCCCCTTCCCTATTCAATTTCAAATAACCAAATACAAATAAATTCAATGTATCAGATAACAAAGTGAGATAGTTTTATTAATTTTCTGAATTATATTTAGTATTCTTATGCTTCAGTTCTGATTTAATACCTTCATTATTAGCTTCTTAAATTAGAACCTTTGACTACTTTTTCATTTTTTTCTTCCTTTTCCTTAAATACTTGGTTTGTTAAGTCTTCATTATGTTCAAATTATTTTATAATTGCTTGTGTTATTGATTTTCCACATATACATTTTTTAAATACATGAAACCTTTATAGGTTGTTACCACCATTTTCTCTGCATTTCACTAGACATATCTTTTTTTTTCTTATCAAATTCATACTTGGCTTGAATTCAAAGGCCACTTGTTTTCTTGGCTTGTTGGCTCAAGGCTGCAACATTTGAGCCATGACTCACACCCAGATATTTCCTAGCTAATTGGCGATGAATTAAATTGGCTATTTCTGCCTGGGCTTCTCTCCAAGCAGTTTCTCTAGATCTCAGCCTTTGAAATAGCTAGGATTACAGACATGGTGGAGCTAGAGAATATACTTTAAAGAGTAAATGACTTTCTGAAAATAATCTGTAGTTTTTCCTCCTCGATTACTTTTAAGATTTATCTTCTGGGAGTGTTACTGTTTCATATTTAAATCTTATTCTATTTTTTGTTGGTGGTGATGCTTCATTGCCCTATTATGAACTATTTTATCTTCTTAAATCCTTGAGTCATATTTTAGCTAGTCTCGAAGTATTCTTTTCATCTATTAACTTTTCCCAATATTCCTTCTAACAGAGCATTCAAGTTACAGAGTTTTGAAATCCTGTCAGAATTGGATATCTTATCATTTTTGATGGCCTTAATGCGGATGGCCAGATTAATCACAATTCATTTCATCTCTTTTTTTCTTCATGTGATGATACTTTTTGCAGGGTCAGTTATTTTTTTTTACAACTTATTCTCTCAACTTGACATAACAAAATACAATTCTTTCAGAATGACCGTAATAATAAGTGGAGAGCATAATATATATTCAAAATTTATGGAAAATTACATTGGGAGTAATATCTGCCTTTATTGATATCTCTTTTGCTTCAAAATATCCTTGTAAGATTCCATTATCATTGTGGAAACAGTAACTGATTTGAGTTTACAGTAAGCAAGCAAAATGATTAAATATTCTAGTAGCTATAAGATAAAATTTCAATCTCAAATAGGCATTCTAAATGATTTCTTATACTTATTTTTTCTTATGTTTCTCCACATTCAATCCATTTTCAAAGTGAAGTACACAAGTGAAAAAGCAATGGATATCGTATGTCATATTTTAAGCTTCTAAACTACTATCTAAATAAAAAAATAAACAGGGCTACAATCTTAAGTTCACAGCCTTAGGCTATAGTCTTAATCTCACCTTAGGCCGCAGTTTTGGGCTGCTGACTTGGGCTGTAGACCCCCCGAACCTCATCTGTTTCATCTGTTTGTTTCTTGTCTTCTTTTCAAAGTCCTCACCCCCAAAATCAGGAATCCCCATTCACTGCCGGCTGGCTCCGGCATAAACACTCACATACATTTTGTATGTGACTAAAACATATGGAGGATATTTATCTAATGACAAAAATGCATGAAAGTATTTCATGGAAGATAGAGTAATATACATGGTGATTTGTTTCAAATATAAGAATCTATCTGTTCTCCTCCCTCCTTATATCTCTATCTGTGATGGATCCTCAGAATTTATACACACTTCCATACTGTGCTCAGTACCATAACTGAACATGAAAGTAACCCTAAATTTCTAGGAAACAGATACTAGAAATTATTTATTTTAATTGCAGGGCCAGTTTCAACGTTGATCTTATCAGTGCTCTATTCTTTCAGTTCTACCTCTAAGATATAGGGCTTTACTTTATTTTGAGGCCCAGAATGAATCTCATACCTTTACACCAATCTTGTTTCCTAATGCCTGATTGCTTTTTAAAAATATCACTTTTTTTTCTTCTGTTCCTGAGATATAACCTATTCAGCACTCTTCTTTATAAACAAGGTATGCAATAAGCTCAAGTGTCCTTCAGTGGATGAATGGATCAATGAAATGTGATATAGGAAGACAATAGAATTGACTAATCCATCAAAAAATGGTATTGTTCCATTTGTAAAGAAATAAAAATTACCTGGAAAAATTACATTAAGTGAAATAAACCAGGCCTAGAGGGACAAAGGATGCATATTTCCCTCATGTGTGGAAGCTAGGTTTTGCCTGAGGAACTTTTAAGTATGTTGGGTGGTATGCAGGGATATCCAAATACATTAATTGAAAAACTGCAGATTTAAGCGAGATCTCAGTGTCATTCCTTAGAAAGGCAAAATCAAAGTGCTGCAAAATGAAACACCAGGAAGTAGACACTAGAAAGGGAATGAATAGAAGAGGGGAGAAAGGCAGACATGAATGCAATGTATATATTACAAAATTAAGAAGTGTGAGGGAAGGGATGGCTACATCGGGATGTATGAGAATGTTCAAAGGGATGACATTGAACAAAATATATTATATTCATAACCTGCTTTGTTAAATAGCAACTCCTTTGTAAGACTACTTAAACTGAATAAAAAAGCATCACTTTAGTCCATGAATAGCTATATATCTGAAAATATCCTTGCATGTGTAGTTGCTATTCCCACTGTTCTGATGTATTTTATTAGAGAAAAGCTGTCTAGAATTATAGAGGACACATAGATATGGACTTAATCTTTTAGAACTGAAGGGATTGATCTTGGATCTTGGTTGCAGAGGTCTGCATCTATTGTGGAAGGGAGAGCATAGTGGAGCCAGAAAACCACATCTTAGAGGCCAAAGAGCAGAATGAAGAAAAATACAAGAAGGGATTTGGGCAAAATACAGCTCTAAAACTTGTCCCCTGTGATTCACCTCTTCCAAATAGGTCTGACCTCCTAGTTCCAATCATGACTGTAGAAATCTCATATATAGGCTAGACAGCATAGATTTTGCCTTTAAAAACCCTAGCCTGTGAGTCATTCAGGTTCACAGTATTCAGCTCCTGAGCCTACATGCTGTGACCCTAAAAAATAAAAAAATAAAAATAAATCCCATATAACAAATCCATCTTGTGATAAATTTATCAAGTCAGAGAACTCTTTTTCCTAATTTTTTGGAAATACCCACCACATTCAGAAGGATATTTTGCTAATGTCCTAGATTCACAATTCTGTCATGTGGATAATCTAGGTGAGCCACCCTAGTGAATTAATGTATATTCCACATACATTTGTCATCAACACTTTAGGATAACATGGGTGCTTGAGCTATTAGTCATAGCTAATTATATTTAGCCTGGCCCAACAGCTATTTTTCATTATTTATTGGCACTTCCAGATTCAGAACCTGAGTCACTTTCTTACTCAAGGTGGATTCTCACTTGTAGTTCAATCTGCTTCACCCTTTAACACATGGTGCTCAGCTCAGACAAAACCTTCTGTTAATAGGTGAAATGGTAGTACTTTCTGCTCAATTATTTCATATTACTGCAGGTAATGCTTTTATGAATGTTTGTATAAATTATTCATTTGTTAGAAAAAAAATCTCCCAATAGAGAATCCTGACTTCCTCGTTTATTTGTATGTGTATCTCCTTTGTTATTTCCATAACTGCAAGAAAGAAAATCTGGTAAATATTATCTTGACTTTATCTATAAACTCACATGTTTTATTGTACATTGCATATATTTCACTGGGTTACCAGTCAGATGTTTGTGCTAACCTTGTGTGAAGCAAGTTTAAGTCATATTTTTGTGTTAAATAAGGTTTATTGTTACCTTTATTGCCTCTAGTCTAGAAGATGCAACTTTATTGTGCCTTTGCAAACAGGATACATCTCTTTAAAAATGATCAAAAAATTCCATACATATAGCTCTATATGATAGAATACAGTGCAACACTATTATTGTTATATAATGATAGAAATACTATAAGACCCAAGAGCAGAGGGTAAGCAAAAGACATACAATCCTGAGCCTTCTGAATAAGATGATTTGATGAATCTGTTTAGTGTAGGTCTAAAAAACACAGAAAAAATAAAATACATGCATACTGCAATCATGAGCGAACATATTGATCACCTGTCTCCACTAGTCACATGTAGGGGTGAGGGTGAACTCCTAAACACTAAGTCATATTTTTTTCAATGATAAATGCTGATTTGAATCACTCTGCCACAGATTTGCCAGGTCTACAATATTCTGAATCCTACTATTATAACTGCAACAATGATTTGGACAGTGAGCAGTGCTTGTCCATTATTAGTGTGTGTGTGTGTGTGTGTGTGTGTGTGTGTGGTGTGTATAGTGTGGTGTGTGTAGTGTGTGTGTATAGTGTGGTGTGTAGGTGTGCATGCATGCACACATGCCAGTTCTTAAGTTTAAACTCAGGTCCTTCAACTTTGTATTCAAGTGTGGTTAGTGCTGTAACACATTGAGTAAGAGTAACATTTCTCTTCACCTTCCTCCTTCTCCCCTCCCTCCACTTTTTTGGGGGGGTAGTTAACTAGGGATAAAAGTCTCATGACTTTTATCTTATGTCTGGGCTGGCTTCTAAATGCAATTCTTAGATCCTTAGATCTCATCCTCCTGAGTTTACACACCAGAGCCACTGGTTATTATAATGGTCTGGAGACATCAGGCCCATAGGCTGGTGAGTGTAATTGGAATATGTGTTTTCTTGCACTAAACAGCCTTTTTCCCATGAATCCCCTACTCTAGGATGACTGACCCCAGGAGACAAAACAACAGGAAAATGATGGTAATCAGTATCCATACTTTGACCTCAAGTATTCAAGTAAATACTTGAATACTTGTAATTCAAGTCTCTGCTCTTTCACTTTAAATTTAAGCTAGATTTTATTTGGCTTATAGAGGAAGACAAGGAGAGGCAGGTAACGTTTTCCACACAGAATAAAAAGGACAGTTCTTGGAGGAAATTGCATGTGTTACATGAGTACATGTAACATTCATGTACGTGGTGAGTACATGAATGATAAGAAAGTGAACAAACTTATTGCTGATATAAAAATAATATACTGGATAGAAGAAAGCACCAACCAAATCCTTGTTTCTTCTAGTTCATAAAGACTGAAAAATATAAAGACACTGCAGAAGCTATAGCAAGGTATCCAAAAGAGTATGCTAAGACAGTTGGAGGCTCCACAGCACAAGAGCCGACAAAAACAGATCAACTCTGGAGAAAGATGCCCCCAGGAAATTGTCTTCTGGAGAAAGTCAATTCTGGGCTTCACATCCTCAAAGGATCAGCTGATTCTCTTTTTAGGGAAAAGCTAATTGAACATAGCAACTTTAAGTCAGAGCTAATTAATCATTTTTCCATTCTTAAAAATCTTTTAACTCTTAAGAATTATACTAAGTCTTTGTTTCTGCTCAAATGGTAAAAGAAAGCCTACAAATAGGAAGAGATAGAACTGGAATGGTGTTAGGGCTGAATTCTCTTGAGTTCAGGGTTCCTGGACACCGTACTAGACAGCAGAGGGAATATAGAAATGGAAGCAGAGGGGCCGGGAGTTTGGCCCAGTGGTAGAGTACTTGCCAAGCATGCACGAAAAATCGGGTTCGATTCCTCGGTACCACATACATAGAAAAAAGCTGGAAGTGGTCCTGAGGCTCAAGTGGTAGAGTGCTAAGTCCAAGGACAGTCTCAGGCCCTGAGCCCAAGCCCAGGACTGGCAAAAAAAAAAAAAAAAAAAAAAAAAAAAAAAAAAAAAAGAAATGGAAGTGGAAAACACCCAAAGCCTTTGGAACATCCCGATATTGACCCTAACTCAAACTGACACTGAATTTGACAATCACAAAATAGAAATTTAACCATACGTTTTTTTCTTGTGTAATTTAGTGGATACACTTTCAACTTGATTTACCTTTCTAGTGTGTTCCCCTAGTTATTTTTTTGTTAGTTTATTTGTTTTTTCTTATATTTCAGGGACCTGTTACCTTGTTTGTGTCTCACAATAAGTTAGAATTGGAATCCATATATATCATGTAATAAATATCATTCAATTTATTTTGTCAATCTCAGGTAAAGGTGAATCATTTAATATAATGAGTCATAAAATATGTAAGTGCAAAAGTATATTTTATTTTCATCCAAAATTATCTCAAAATAAACACACAGTGAGGGAAGAAAAATCCCTAAACTTTTTGCTTTATTTAAAGTTTCTCCAATATGCAATACTTTCAATACTAAGAAGAGTTGGAAGATCTGTGTTAGTCTTATTCTTAGGAAAATTGTTCACTTTACTTATTTATATGTATTTACATGCATTATATATTTTTTTTCAGTTCACTTTACTTTTTTTACTTTATTCCAGCTTTTACAATAAAACATAATTGGATTTTGGTGCCTGAAGAAGCAGAGAAGTTTTGCTGTTTTTTTGTCATTTACATTATGCTTTTATCGTATTATAAAGTAAAACCTCTAGCCATAAGAAATGTAACATATGAACAAATATTTATTTTGAAAGGATAGTTTCAAAATAAGTATGTGTTTTTTTTGTTTTTTGTTTTTTGTTTTTTTTTGCCAGTCCTGGGCTTGAGCTCAGGGCCTGAGCACTGTCCTTGGACTTTCTCAAGGTTAGAGCTCTACCACTTGAGCCTCAGCACCACTTCCGACTTTTTTCTATGTATGTGGTACCAAGGAATAGAACCCAGGCCTTCGTGCATGCTAGGCAAGTACTTTAACCACTAGGCCAAACTCCGGGCCCCAAGTATATGAATTTTGAGTGCTTTGAACAAGCATTTATATACATGACCTTAAAGCTGACAGATCTGCTCTTTAAAAATATTATGCTAGGCATGGGTCAGCATAACTTTTTCATATGATTAGAAAAAAATAATTTCAAGTATTTCAGAAAAAAATCTCAGAATTAATGACTTATGTTTCACTATCCCTTTATCATCCCAAAGAAAAATGTGAATCAATGCACCTTCTATCTGGCAAATATCATGTAACCCTTTTATTAATTACAATAAAAATATAAAATAAAAAAATAATAATGTCAGAAATAGTAGAAATCTGTAAATGTCTTGAATAAACAATGTTACAAGGTTTCCTCATACAAGTTCAGAGGGCTAAGAAACCTCTTATGATGCAACACATAGTCATTGATCTTCCACTTGGTGCAAGGCAATGTTCATGTCATTTAGGATAAGGTAAAGAATAAGACTGCCAGCAGGCACAGTTTAACATTCATCTTAGCTTCAGATGCCTGTAATTACCCACTTTACATCTCCTCTAGGATGTTTAATAGGTATTTCAAACATAATGTATACTAAACAGAATTTTTGATTTTCCCCAATGCAGGCATTAAATCTTGCAGAGTTTCTCAAGCCTAAACATTGAAAGCTTATTATTTATTTGCTTCATCTCTTTATTCCCATTCAATACATCACTAAATATTGAAATCTCTACTTTAAAATTTGTTCTCAAATTTATCCATTTTAAAATGCTAAGGGTATAATATTAATTCTCAAAACTAGACTTGAGGCAAAAAGTTAAATCTATAGCCCTAAATAATACCTTCTACTAACCCTCTGACTTTTATTTTTGTTGTGTTGTAATTAATTCTCTATGTAACAGCAAAAATTATCTGGAAAAATAAATATGGATTCTCCTTATACCTCCAGTAAACACACTTATTTTTTTCATATCACTCAACAGAATTTTTACACACTGGGCTACTTTGTTTCCTGGACCTATTGTAGCACTTTGCACTGATCCCAATTCACACTTGCTTCATCTTCAATGGAAAACTCTAATTTCAGTCCAAGCATGGTGGACACTGCTACAGAACAAGTTTCTTGGCTAGTAGAGGTAAACAGATTACAGCCCCATCTCTTCCAACGGAAATATGGGAGAATATATCTAAAAAGAAAACTGAAGCAAAGTATTATGGGAATGGATCCAGTGGAAGAATGCCTGCATAATCAGTATCTACGAGTTAAATGGACAAAGGAGAAAAGCTTAGATAATGCAATCATGTATCTTAATATCTTTTATATTTCTATTTGTGTGAGAGGTGCTTTACTAGGATTTCAACTTCAATCTTAAGAACACCCTAGCCCAATTTTCTGCTGATAATTTTTGAGATAGGATTTTACTCCTTGTAGGAGTGTTTCTTGGCCCAATTTTCATGCTAGTATTTTAGACATACATGTTTACAGGATTGGACTGTGTCATCCAGGTTTTTATAGAAGGAATTACGAAATATTCTGCTTAGACTGGTCTTGAACTGTGATCTCTAGCTCAAATAGCTAAGATTATTGACCAGAGCTATCAGATTGGGCTGTAAACAGACTTTTGACTACAGAATATTCTGCTCCTAAGTAGAAGTCAATATATCAACAAATGTACTTAATCCGGCAGATATATTGGTAGAGTATAGAAGAATTGACAATTTGCATAGTTGGGAGATGGGATGAGTCAGTCAGTCAATGAAAAGAAAGATGTCCAATCAGGTCTTCCTGAAATCTTTCTAAGAGTTCAATCATAGGCATGGGAATTACTTAGGGAATTCATTAGGGAAAAAATAAAAACTATAAATTTAGAAAAGTTGTGATTGAAGCAATTGATAACACATTTAGATAATTCCAAAATGTGCTGTAAACTAGAAACAAAACAAGCACGCCCATAGGAAGTAGATGGTAAAGCAGACAAATTTTGAATTTGTTAAGATTTTTAAGATTTATACAAAACCCAATATACACATATTTTGTCCCAGAATTTCATGATATTTATAGACATAGGGTTATATATTTATTTATGTATGTATTGTCAGTTGTGGGACTTGAATTCTGGGCCTGGGGGCAGTGTCTGAGCTTTTCAGCTCCAGGAAACTATACTACCCCTCAAGCCATAGAGGTGCTTCCAGTTTTTCTGGTGGTTAATTGGAGATGAGTCTCACAGATTTTAATGTCCAGGCTGGCTTTGAATCATGATCCTCAGACTCCTGAGTAGCTAGGCTTAGGCATGCCAGGCTTAGGCATAGGGTTTACAATGCTTGAGAGACAAGTAAAAAATATTGCTTTTTTTCTCCACATTTTAATTTTATTTAGAATCACTGGGGAAATGTGGCAATATTTTAAAATATATATTTTGTTTTCTACAAGGAGTTGCCATTCAACAGAGAAGTTTACAAATAAAGCGCTTCATGATCAATGCCACTAAATTTTGAAATGTAGACATATTCTTTAATCATTGCAAAACAATTAATTATGAAAGCCAAACAGTAAATTCCCATACCACTTTTAATATCAAAATTCATACCTATAATTGTGGCTAATCAGAAGCCTTATATACGAAGATCAAGGTTTTAAGCCCGCCCTGGCAGGAAACTCCATGATAGTCTTATCCCCAATTAGCCACCAGAGAATTGGAAATGGTGCTGTGACTCAAAAATGGTAGTGTGGTAGAGTGTTAGCTTTGAGGGAAAAAGCTCAGGAAGACACCCAGTCCCTATATTCAAACCCCAGGACCAGCAGATTAATAAAAGAAAGAATGAGAGAGATGCGGGAGGGGGAATGAAAAAGAGAGAAGTAGGGACGGAGGGACTGAAGAAGGGAGAAAAGGAGGGAAAGAAAAAAGAAAGGAAGGAAGGAAAGAAAGAGAAGAAAGAAAGAAAGAAAGAAAGAAAGAAAGAAAGAAAGAAAGAAAGAAAGAAAGAAAGAAAGGAGAGAGAGAAAGAAAAAGAAAGGAAGAAAGAGAGGAAGAAAGAGAGAAAGAAAGAGAAAAAGAGAGGGAGAAAGAGAAAGAGAGAGAGAGAGAAAGAAAGAAAGAAAGAAAGAAAGAAAGAAAGAAAGAAAGAAAGGAAGGAAGGAAGAAAGGAAGAAAGAAAGAGAAAGAAGGAAAGAAAGGGCATGGAGACAGAAGTAACGGAAGTAATAGACTTCAGCTAATCACTAAGATCTGAAAACACAAACTACCTTATTCTGGAGTCATGGGGAAGAGTACCAGGATCCTAGAAGCATGGATGTTTACATCTATAGCTTTGAGCAACTGAACTGTGCCAGGGCTTCTTGGATTTGGAGCTTATATCAAATTGCCCAAAAACAGGCATCACAGACAGTGATCTTAATTTGGGACATCCTTAGCAGAGCACTTTGCCCTCCACTTACTCCTGCCTTGTAGATTTCTGGCCACAAAAACTGAGAATATATGTATATATATTAAAATGGCATATATATATATATATATATATATATATATATATACTGGCAACCTTTAGATAGTGAATATAAAATAGGATGTTTAGTGGCTGCAAAATTATAGTGAATTCAACAAGTTCATAACTCATTTCTGAAAGAATTTCTCTAAGATTCATGAGAGATATAAAAGCAAATAAAGGTGCCATCCTTATAGACTGGATACCAATTGAGAATCCATCTTTCTTGTATATGGTTTTTATGGTCTTTATTTTGAAAGACAATTCTGTAATATGGATACAGTATTTAATTAGAATGTGTTCAATGTCTAATTTATTATAGCTTTATACATAATTTACTAGTATTAAGCAGTGCTATAATCATATAGGAATAATGGAAAAATTACAATGAAATAATACATAATAATGTAATTATATATGAAGTAGAATTCTATCAAGTATGAATTATAATGTATTTTCTTTTTATACTTTAGAAATTGGACAGATGAAAGGAATTAGCATTTACTTATTAGCTACTTAGAAAAATAGAATATTATAAATTTACTCTGCAGTAGAAAACTTTGTGGAAATGCTTATTTTCTATCTTGAGTGAAACATGTTTTAAAAATTTACTTTAATAAGATATTGACATTTTAAGCAAAATTACATGTCAATATTTAAGGATTCTAGTTTTTAAAATGTTTAACATGTATGTACAGATATACATAATTGTATAGATATAAAAATCTATTATGAAAGGAAGAAAATTGATTTAGTGTCAAATGTCAAATTTAGTATATTAGAAGTTGGTTGCCGAGGACTATGTTTGGAAGAATTCTAAGTTCACAGGTAACTTGAGAATTATAGAACATTCTTTTAAAATGCAAGCAATAGTATCTGTTTTTCATTGCCTAGCCACTTTTTTCTTGTATATTCTATTTTTTATTTGTTAGATGTGTGAAGATTAAAACAAATCATCACAAAGTTAGTGACTAATAAAGGATTTTCATTGCAATGAAAATCTAAGTCCACAGGAGTCCACTTACAAAACGTTATTGATAAATATTTTTATTTATTTATTTTTTTGCATTTTTGTATTACTCTCTGTTTTCAGGTTAGTACATATGCTTCAGCAGTAAATAAATGTACATGTCACTAAGTTCAGAAATTTTGAAGTACAACATCATCTAAGAAAGTATTACACAACACACTTTACATGAATGAACAAAAGAATATTTACTAATGGTTTTACAATTTTTATTTTGATGTTTTCATAATTTACAATTTTATTTTTACATGTATTTCTTAGGCACCTCTTTAGTCTCTGTGTTTCCTGATAATGGTCATCTTATTTACATTTTCAAAAATGTTTCTAAACATTTCAGTCATGAATTCTAGTTCTCAGCCTTGAATATATCTTACTTTTACACTGGGCAACTTGACAAATTTTAGTTACATTAAATTCTTACATTTCCAGGTATAAATAGCTTCATATACTGACTACTATATTGTTATTTAATTTTCAATATAAGTTATCTTAAATAAATTGAGTTTGTATCTTAAACTTCCTGTGGCTCGGGTATACTTTCTTCTACTTTTAAAATTGACTTTCTGTGTTCTCACTAGTATGCCTTTATCAGATATTTTTTCCTCAGAAAACATTTGATTGTGCATTTTTATTAAAGATTTTTTTATTATCTTTATAAGAGCTAAAATTTTAAAGATTGATAGATTTCACAGAGTTCATCCTTTTAAATTTAGATATGTGATTTTTTGGGGAATATAATTCTGATTTTAAAAATTATTTACCAGATTTTGGCTGTCTACATTCTTGTGTAATAAACAGCAATTTTTCCTGTTTAATATGCATATACTTCTTAAATTTTATGTATTCTTTTCTTTTCTGTCATTTTAACTTTATTTTTCCCTGTATAATGCATTACTTCTTTACCTCTTTCCTAGAAATGGTGCTTAATTTAGATGATTTAAAAACTGAGTGAAAAACCAAAACTAATTAAACTTTGAAAATAATTTTTATCCCATTAAAATGTTGGTCGTCTCAGTTGCCACTTCAATCCAAGAATACCTGATTTTTCCAACTCGATCAGGCCCTGAGATTTCTAGATTGGACTCACATTTCTGCTTGCTAATAAATCACTTTTTACATGTATTATCTTTCGCCTCATTAACAATAGAAAAACACTAGTAATATTCTATTTTTTTCTAACTCCTCACTCAGATTGAGGAATACGGTGTTTTTTCAATTATCTTAGTTTCTTAGGTTTCTTGAGATATTATACAAAAATTTTTTGACTGTATGTGGTTTAGAAACCACAGATATTTGTGTTTCCCTTGAAAAACCAGCATAGAAGTACCAGGAGTGTGGTACAGAGTAAATCCCTGCTTTATTCATCTCCAGAAGCTCATCATCTCCCAAACTTGACAGACTATTATTCCATCATCTTGGAGGACAAGAATTCAAGCATATCACAAGTACATCATAGGTCATGTCATCCATGCAGTCTTATAGATCTCCATTCTTCCAGACAATATACCAAGGGATGATACAAATATGTAGGTTGCAGTTTCAGTGAGAACTCAAATCCAAATTCCAATTTTTCTGGGTTATGGCACCCTATCCCCCAAATTACAAGTGCCAATTGTCTTATTTTATAAAGCAGAATAACTTTTATTTTCTCAAATTTCAGGCAGATTTTCAAAATCTTGTGAAAGATACTGTGCCTTTTAATTACTTGTAGCTTAGAAGATTGGCAAACAAAACATAAGCGATATAATGAATGATTGTTGTTCTTAAGGTACTATGCTATCTTTCATCTCTTTTGCTGTCCCTTGGTTATCTCATATTGTTACAGTATCTCACTTTGTTACCTGATATATCGGATATATTTGTATTTGGTTATTTGAAATTGGATAGGGAACGGGGAAAACAAGATGAGGGGTAGGGGTGGAGGGAGGGAAATGGGGACCAAGACATGTGAAAGGGTATCAATATATGGGAAGTAATGCACCATCTATCTGGCAAATATCATGTAACCCTTCTATTAATTACAAAAAAATATATATGAAAAAAATCCTAACAGCAGTGAGGATTTAGAGGAAGCAAAGTTGTAGATTTTGTTACAAAAATTTGCACTTGATATTAAACTTTGAATTATTATCTCAAAATGCTCATGAGTTAATAAAGTATATAAACTCATATGGATCCAAATTCTAAGCTCCATATTCTATGCATTTTGTGTCCTTCTAACTCAAAATCATTATGAGAAACTTATTAGCATATAATATATATAATAATCTGATGACACAATAGGAATAGATTCTAATTCTACTTCTTTGAGTTTATTAGTTCATTCTGGGCTGTCATTTGAGGTAGTTGAAATATATAAACAGAATGTTTAGTTGTATTCTAGACATTGGCAAGGCCCAGCTAGACAACTATAAATGTAATTATTTATAATTTATGGTGAAAATTTCTTCCATCACTCCTTTATTTTCCTTCATTTTTTCTTCTTTTCTTTTATTAACATTTAAAATATTCCTATATTGAAGGGGAATGGACAGAGCACACATATTTCTCTCATTCCTGATTTTACAAGGAATGGGCTCATTTCTAATTAATCACTAGAAAAGGTGACGTGAGGCTGTGGTTAAGGGGTATGGTGGTATTCTTATTCTGAAGAGCTCATGGACAACACCCAGGCCCGGGGGTTAGGCAGGAGCCATGAACCGAAGACCTCAGAGACAGACCCAGAGTTCAAGACCATGACCCCACTTCCCCAGAAAGGAAATAACTGTGCCAGAAATTAATCTACAAACCTATGGTCAAACAAACCTTGATCAGGGAACCAAAAAATTAGTATGGAAAAATAAGCCTCTTCAACAAATGGTTCAGGGCAGAATTGGTTAAACAATTGTTGAAAACTAAAGATACCATCCTACACCAAAGTTAATTCCAAATGGATCAAAGACCTAGAGGTAAAAACAGATACCCTGAAAACTTTACTGTGAGGAATAGGAGATACACTATGGCTATATGACACAGGTTGTAACTTTCTTAATAAAGATCTAGAAACACAAGTAATTTGAAGAAAATTTGGACAAATTGTGCTTCATTAAATTGCAGAGCTTCTGTATGGGAAAGTATATAACTAGAAAGTTAAATAGAAAGCCCACAGAGAAGGAGAAGATTTTCACTAGCCATACATCAGACAAGTGCCTCATATGCAAAATAAACCTACAGCTCAAGTAATTGAATCTCTGAAAAACAAATCCTCAAAGAAACAACTATCTTATTTAATGATGGGCTAAAGATTTAAGAAGGAAAAAAAACATATGGCCAATAGACACATGAAGAAATGCTTGAAACCTCTGACCATAAAAAATGCAAATAAAGAGGTTTTGAGATTCCACCTTACTCCTGCTGGAATGACCATTTTCAAGAAATAACAACAGATGTTGGAGGGGATGTGGCCAGGAGGAATCGCTACTACCCTGTTGGTGAAATTGTAAACTTGTTCAACCATTCTGGAAAGCAATATGGCAATTCCTCAAAAGACAACATAGAGTTCCACTATGACCCAGAAATTCCTACCCTTGGCATTTACCCAAACAGCCAGAAACAAGGACATAGTAAAGCTACTAGCACAATGATGTTCATAACAGCAGTATTTACCATAGCTAAGATATGGAACCAAACCAGATACCGCTCAATAGATGAATGGATCAAGAAGATGTGGTATTTATACACAATGAAAATCTATGACAATACTCCATTTGTAAGGAAATGGAAAGACTTGGAAAATAAGTCATATTAAGTGACGTAAGCCAGACCCAAAGAAGCATAGGCTTCATAGGTTCCCTCATTTGGAATAATTTGTACACATCTAGGATTCTCCTAGCAGGGGAACACAATAACTCAAAAGGTATATACATACGGCCATAGAAGAAGCAACTAAGTAAAAAAAAAAAATCCAGGATAGGGGTTATTTTTTGCAAGTCCTGGGCCTTGAACTCAGGGCCTGGACACTGTCCTTGGGCTTTTTCAAGGCTAGCGCTCTACCACTTGCGCCAGAGCACAATGTCTGTCTTTTTTCTATGTATGTGATACCGAGGAATCGAACCCTGGTCTTTGTGCAAGCTAGGCAAGCACTCAACCACTAGGCTAAACTCTCTGCCCTTGACTGTTATTTTTAATGTACTATGTGAAGTGATTTCTTTTCTCTTCCCCTGCCCCACTTATGGTCTATCTCATGTAGTTACTGTATCTGACTTTGGTACCTAGTATATTGTATATAAGCTAATTTGTTTATTTGAAATAAGGAAGGGAAGAAGAAAAACAAGAAATTGGAAGGGGTTGGTGGGAGAGTATAGGACAAAATATGGGAAGGAGTAACAATGCTCAATAAATAATGTACCCTTTACTTGACAACCATAACTATAACCTCTCTATACATCACCCTGACAATAAAAAAAATTAAAATTTGAATCTGTAAATTATTTAGCATCTCTCTCTCTCTTTCTCTCTCTCTCTCTCTCTCTCTCTCTCTCTCTCTCTCTCTCTCTCTCTCTCTCTCTCTCTCGCCCTCTCTCTCTCTCTTTCTCGCTCTCTTAGAGCTAGACTTGGTGGCACTTATGTAACTCAAAACTGGCCATCCCCTCATCACAAGAGATTATCATGTCTGATTTCCAGAACACTCTCTTTCTCTTTCTCTCTCTCTCTCTCTCTCTCTCTCTCTCTCCCTCTCTCTCTCTATATATATATACATATGTATATATACATATATATACATATATATGTATATATACATATATGTATATGTATACATGACATTAAAGGGAAAATTGTAGTCAAAGACAACACAAATACAAGACTCCATTAGAAAAATAGTGTCATTTAATAAACTAGTTTTCACGTGTATTTAGTTATTAACAGGCCATGACTGCAGGCCATGACAAGCATTGACATAACTGAGTTTCATGATATTACATTGCCTACTTGACAACTAGATAATCGAGAATCTGTTAAAGATTATAATACAATATTAAATATTGTATAATTTCAAAATATTTTGACAGTGTGGCAAATAATCCTAGCACTTGGGAGACTACAGCAAGGTTTCAAGTGAAAAATAAAAGCAAAACAAAAGAACAGTAATCCTTACGTTTTGCCTTTTGTCTGAACCTCTGTTAAAAGACAACTTTATAAATGCACATCTACATTATTACATGCATTTATCAAGGGAGAGGGTCATAAGGCTCCTAAAGTTGCTTGTTCATACAAATGTACCCAGCAAGTGCAAGAAGAAGTTAAAATAAACATGAGATAAAGTAATGCCACGTACAGGAAATTCATCATTTCCTAGCAGTCTCCTTGCTTGGGCTGATAAATGACATTGTTTCTGCATTGCAGGCCCTTTTCAAAATGATAAACTTTTTGAAAGGAGCCCAATTCCATGATAAAGAGATTTGGGCAGAAATGAGGAGCAGTTGCCTAGTTAGAGTGCTCTGCTGCAGTAGTTGATGAATGAGAAGCAGCTCTGCTGTGGCAGGGCTCCAGAAAGCAGACACATAAATGTGCTTGGCTAGAGTAAAGTGTAGTTGATCTGACATCCCTTGAATAGTATGTGTTCCAATATGGCAAACAGACCCTAGGAAGCCATAACAAAGCTGTAGATTTGTTTGTTTTATATTTTCAAGGGCATTTATCCTATACTGGTACCGTTTGGTGAAACTTCCCTAGAAAAGCAATCAGCAGATACTGAAGTGAAATTGAGTATAACATTAACCTCTTCCTTGAGCTCTTCCTTTTAATATGCAGATGTTCATTACGTAAAAGTGAGAAGATGCCAAGTGACATCCAGAAAGCTACAGGCTGAATTAGAATAGTTACTGAGAAGAAAGTTCAGGATAGAAAAAACACCTTCCAGACATGATACTCATTTGGGTTTACCCACACACACATATACACAGGTACACATACATACACACACCTGTGACAAAAGTAAATATTTCATATTTACTTTAATCAGCACTATCATTTATTTATTCTTTGTGCATCATGGTTAGACTTAGTTACTTTTCTCTCTTAAAACAGATCTTGGGAACAATATATCTCCTGAGTCACTGTTCAATGATACACAGGAAAAAGAAAAGCATAGCTTTAAAGTTTCTTTTCCAATCAATTGCCATTACTGCAGTCTGTAGATGGACACTAAACTGTGCATGATACAGATCTGGAATTTGTGTCCAGGCTTCGCTACCCCTGAGCTCAAAACTATTGTTGAAACACATGCTTTTACACCATGTGATGTTTTGAGATTATGGTCAGTGAATTTAGGAAGGAATCTCATGTAAAAAGTAATGATTGTGGTAAGCAGACTATTATGTGCCAGTTTTGACAAATAGGAAAGCATGAATTTTGTTAACATACCAAATTTTGGGACATTATATTCTTTAGCATGACGGGTAATAATGAAAATTGCCACTTCTATGCATGAAATAATATTTCAAAATAAACACCAAATCTATTGGTTACACAGACATGGTTTTTCAATGAGTAAAAAATGTATTTTCTGCTCATTATCTTTAAAGCATATTCTTATCATTAAAATTAGTTACTAATAGCAGAAAATGTGATCATGAATCAATTTTATAATAGAATGTAAGAAATAATAATCAGAGATTCAAATATTCATATGTTTTCATGTCATATGTCTTCAATCATCTTTCAAGTACATATTTTTCTAAAGCTTAATATCACAACTATGAGAACAATGTAAGTTATAATAATACTTGACTGAGCCTTCTATACTGCGGATTTAATGTGTACCTGGAGAAAATAGCTCAAGATTAGCATCTCTTGCCATCCTAGAAGTAGTTAAAGGTATTTATGTGAATGTGTCAATTTTTGAACTGAATTATATAATTGTGAAGGGCTTCCAGCTCATCAGCATTTTATCATTCCGATGTTCCCATGCTACAAGCATTCCTCCATTTCCTATTCTGCTTCCTATTTTTCAATATAATTGAGCTGCTTTGCACTCAAAGCTTATTTTAAAATACCTTACTTTATGAAAACTATTCCATGTTCTTCATCTAAATGACTTAACTCTAAATATAGCCCCTTTTCTCCTTCTCTGAATATGCTGTGACACAATTCACATATTGCTTATTCTATTTTATTCTTCATCCCAAGAGAAAATGACACGTCATATAAGACTGTAAATTTACATAAGTATTTAGATATACATCTTATCTATATATCTAACATTGATTATATAAGTCTTGCACTGTTTATTTTACATTTCCCTCAATCATACCCAACCTAAATAATTAGCCATTATCATTCTCATTTTTTAGATAGAAACTGAAACAAAAAAGAGAACCCACTTCTCAACTCCCTAAATAAAAGAGTATATGTGGGATGTATTGATACGTAGGTAGATAGATAGATGGTATAAGAAATATATATTGAAGATAGGTAAGTATATAAATATATAAGTAGACAGATGGTAAAAAGATATAGAGATTCTACATGCAATGACTTATTTAGAAAAATTTTCAACTTTGAAATATAAAACCTTTTTTTGTTTATATGTTTGCTTTTTAACGGTATGTTTTGTCTTTTCTTTTGGAAATAGAAATCAAACCAGGACATTGCATTTGCTAGGCAAGTATTTTGTCACGGAGCTACATCCCTGCCCACAACTTCTTGTTGTTGTTCTTGTTGGTCATGTATATTGAACTCCAAGCCTGGGCACAGTATATGAGCTCTTGAACTCAAGGCTAGTGCTCTCCTACAGTGCCACTTCCGGTTTCCTGGTGGTAAACTGGAGATAAGAATCTCACAGAGTTTTCATGCCTAGGCTGGTTTGAACCTCAATCCTCAGATCTCAGCCTCCTGAGTAGCAAGAATTAGATCCGTGAACATCAATGCCCAGCAATATATATTTTTAAATCAGAACAACTGCATCAGTCAATTACATTTCTTCATTATATGCAAAGCTCTTTAGGTTTGTGACTATAATGGAAATGACAACTTGTTCTCATTTGTGTTCCATATTGTGTCTGAGTAATTTATTTCTTAGCTCTGGACCATACACACTTTATTTTCTACCGTAAATTATTTACATAATTAAAATTTGGCTTGTGGTTATCATTTACAGTTACTTGGTAACATCTCCTGTTTTTACAGTTAATTTGTTGCTATTAAGGGCTGCTAAAATTAAGTAGCTTTTAAATCATTAATAATCTAAAGCAAGAGCAGCATATTGTGCAAAAACCTAGTAATAAACTGTGTGAGTCTATTCAACAGTCAACATTGGACAAATTTCATTTCTCTCCATAAATTATACTTACCAAGTCCTTTATTTTACTTCCATATCTTTTTTATAATAGTTTATAGAGTTCTAAAAACATTCACTTTTAATTCTTATTATGCTGTGAAAATTTTTATTTTTATATAAATGAGATTCCACACACATTTAAAAACACTACTATCAGCACTTATTAAGGTTTTTTTTTTAATTGAATATGGAGTTACTTTGCAAGCACTATCAAAATCATGAAGGAAATTGGCCTTGAAATCCAGTATGATATTTTAAAATGTGCATATTTTAAAATGTGTATATATTTAAATATTATGAACTCTTAATCTTCACTCTTACCTCAATGTTCAGTATATTTATCTATAATAAATAAGTATTAAACCTAAATCCTACTAAAACAATTGGCATTAGCAAAATAAAGATGTTGAGGTGATCTTTGAAACCTTCTCCACTGATTGATTAGAAATGTGTCAAGAGCCAACATGACCAGGGAAGACTAAAATTACTAGGTGAAGGAACAGTCTAATATTAGCCAATCAAAACTCACTTCCATTGTAAAAGCAAATGAAGAGAGCCTCGTACCCACAATTCTCTCTTTTATTCCATGGAATACTTAGAAAGATTATCTTACCTCTGAGAAAACAAGAAATAAAAGACTCTGATTTGAACAATGGAAAAGGTATAGGATGAGAAAATGACTGAGCATAGCGCTATTTTTTCTCTTGTACCTTCCCATAGGAGTATTAGTAGTGCTATGTAGGGGAAGTCTAAATGAGGGGTGCCTGAAAGAAGCTACTCCTCCTGAATGAAGTGGCTGGTATTGAAATAAAGCGATGGCCAGCCTCATGGCTAGTTTGGAGTATGTGATATGTAATTACTAGAATAGTTGACTATGTGTGTTCACATTGTCTCTGGGTGTTACTATGGATGATTTTTACAAACACAGTATTATTTGGGTTGGTAGACTAAAGATAGTGTCATCCCCAGTGTACATGAAAACCTAAATTAAACAGTTCGCTGGAGAAAGGGTAAATAGTCAGTTTACTTGAGTCAGTTCTATCTTCCAGTGCTCTCAAATATCACCATCTCTTTTTCACTTGTCTACAAACTAAAAACCGAGCTTTCCTTTCTTAGGCTTCCTGGTTCCCCTGCCTTTGGGCAAGCTTCTATTAACTGGACACTCTTCTGTTTCCCCATCCTACAGATAAACCACTACAAAACTTTTCAGTTTCTATGATCCTCTGCAATAATCTGTTTATCTATCTATCTATCTATTCATTTGTTTATATTAGGTTTGATTCTTATGGTAAGAACTGATAAATACAATTATTAATAAAATCATCCAAAACAAAACACAAATTATCCATAAAATAGTCATACCATAATAAATATTTCATAGAATAACTCCTTTTCTATCTCTGCCTAACAGAATTTAGGAAAGAACATATCATTTGCTTCCCTATCTTACACTGTAATACTAATTCTGAACTTTCTTGTTATAAACTTTTTTGCTAATCCAAGAACTTAAATAGCAACTGCCTATTTTACTGACCATATATAATTGGCACTTCAGAGTTAACACCCTTCCATTTTTCTGTTTGTCTCCCACACTGAACTGTGAAGTCAATAAATTCAAGGATCATTTCCACCACATTTAGCAACCTTTTGACTCTTCAGGAATTTAATAGATTTCTAATGAAAGAAAACAGAGGGAGAATTCCTAGATTGTCTAAGTAGAGAACTTGTCAAATTCAGGCTTGTGTTAGTGTTGCATTTAACAATTCAATCTCAAATAAAATTGCCCTAAGATATGCAATCTTTACAGAAGCTAAAAATAGTCTTTCATTAATACTCATGTCAACTTATTTTTAAATATTCAATATGTGTAACATTTCAAGTGATTCCTATAGGCATGTTTGTATTGCTTCTTCTCTCTGTTTTCTTTTTACTCTTCATTTCTCATTTAACTACCATTTCCTTAAAGACAATTCCTTTGCCCACTCTAAATGTAACCCTTAATATTGTGACAGCTTTCCAATTTAATAAATTTAATTATATTGGCAAGATCATTTAGTTGTATATCTGGTTTGATTTCCAAAAGTAGGGATTGCATTAGATTTTTTTAAAACTTACAGCAGATGCTTATGAAAAAAATAATTGCTATTAAATAAGTAAATTAAGTATTATTTAGAAATATTAATATCATTCTTTTCCTTGCTTATTCACTTACTTATTAACTTAAAATATTACATATATTTTAAGCATATTTTTGATAATATGTATGATAACATATTACTGAGTGTTTCAAATTACCTTCTCTTTTACTTTAATTTCTTTCACAGTCTCTAGTCTAGGACAAATTGAGTTGAGGAGCATTTGATACTCCAAATGTAATGTATGAAAAACAGTCATAAATGCTGAATGTTTTTATGATTATTTTCTTGCCAACAATTCAACTATTCACATACTATTTCCATTTCTGGCAACAATGTTGTAGAACTACTGAACTATCCCTGGTCTAATTCCTGGGTCTTTGTGCTGCACTCCAGAATGAAGACTTTGGTAGCTTCCCCTTCCAGTTAATTGTGACTTTCTTTCTAATATTCTATTTTTTCATGCTTTTGTAATTTTTTTATGCTGGCCACCTGGACTAGCAGGTACATATTTCAGCAATGACAAATTTTCTTATCATCAACGTATTCTGGATATATACAAAACTCTCTTTAAACATTCTGTGGGATGTAGACAGACTTCCATACAATTACTTAGGTGTTCATGGCGGAGTGGATATTTAAAGTTAAAACTTACAAATACGGCATGGTACTTTTCATAGAGAGCAAAAAGCCTATGAATGACTATGTGAGCCCTCACAGAAAAACAACTGATAACACAAGTAATTTTTTCAGGGCCATATTAGTTAAAAATCATAAAATGATTAGAGTGAGATAGGCAGAATAGAAGCATACCCAATCTTGATTCTAAGAAAGCAGCAAGCAATAGAAACTATATTCTGAATAGAGAAAGAAAATAGAACACCAGGAATTATGAACAAAACAGAAAAGCAGAAAATACAAAGAAATAGAAGTGACAAAATAAAAGGAGAAAATGGCTCAAGCCCTGTCCCCAGCTTCTGAGGAAGGCAGCCAACAACATCATTGTAAGATAAGAGAGATGAGATGTCCCAGACAACAAACTTGAAATTCTAGTTTAAAGATTCTCCTGACCAGACACAAAAACTCTAAAGTAAGATACTATTCTGGAGAAAGAACCTATTGTTTAGGATTAAGTATTTTTATCTGATTTGCGGAGGGAAAGAGTAAACACAAAAAATGGTGGGACACAGTGTGAGCTAATTCAGCAATGAGACTCACTAGACACTATTTTGGAAATGAACTATAAATCTGGGAGAGGGCATCGAGAGGGGAAAATAGGAGGGAAAAAAAGGAAGAGCTAACAGTATTCAAAAGGATATATACTCATTACTTAACTTATGTAATTGTGTATACCCTCGTTATGTCACCACTGTAATAAAAATAAATTTAAAAAAATGACACATTGAGGGCTTAAAAACAAGGACCACTCCCAAGTTTGAGAGTCTAGGTAGAAGATGTCAAAACATGGTCTCTGAGGCCAAGAGACTCATTCCTTAGCTCTCCTCCAGCCATTCAAGCTCAGTGCTTTGTTTTTTACCCCCATCTAAAATGTAAGAAGAGACACTCTGAAATTAGTTCACTTGCAGTTTCTGCAGAGACAAAGGGAATCAGGGTGGGTAAGCCCCCATCCCTTAAGCTTTGTAAATTCACCTGTACCCAAAAGAAACATTTAAAAGAGAGAGAATGAAAGTCACTACATGAAAACTGCCAATGTGCAGACAAATGATCTTTGTACAAGCTGTTATACTTGGTTTACCTGAAGTATAGAAATGCTGGTAATTACACATGGTGTCCTTGGCATTGAGTGATGAACCATGCCCCCTTATTCCACTTGTGAGAATTAGTATCTCAGCTTTTACTACACTGTTCAGATTGCACAGTGAGAAAAGTTTAAGTGCAATAAAGTGATAAAACATTCTCAATGATTTGACCTTAGATGCATAAATGCCAAAGGAGGAATACAAGCTTTTATTTTTAATGCCGTATCTCTGTCAAGAGTCAACAGTTCCATAAGAAAGTTTTGATCAGTATTCAGTAGATTAAGTCTCAAACAATAAACTAAAAGGAACATGGATAATAATGGTCAATAAAATTAAAGAAGACGTGTTAAAATACCTGAACAAATTAAGAGATTACAAAGAAGTTGAATGAACCAAAAAAGAATTCAAAAGAACTAAATGAAACAAGAAAGACACTGAAAAGTGGCATAAAGGAATTCCATGTAGATACTAAAAATAATATTGGAAATACATAAATGAAAATATCTCAATAATTCAAGTGAAAATTAAGTCAAAGGCCTTGCTAAAAGTATGGAAGAAAATGAGCTTGGACTACCAGGCATAAAGGAAAAGTGAAAAAAATAGATAAATAAGACAAAAGACAACAACAATACTAAGAAAGTACAATGGAAATCTCAAAATCCTTGGTATTCTATTAGAAGACAAACTCTAAATCATATGGGATGCAAGAATAGACTTTAGCTAAAGGCAAAGAAATGATACTCAATTCAGGAATACCAAGAGCATAACTGAATTTTGTCAGATAATCATCTGAGCACAAGGTTCTATTTAGAACACCAAACAGGCATCAGCCTTCTAAGACATGTCATAGTTGACATGAATTACACAAAAAAAGGAAAAAAGAAATTGCACTAGAAAGGCAAGAAGTCATATATTAGTCAAATCTGAAAGAATAATGGTGGATTTATTAACAGAAAGTCTAAAACCAAGAAGAAAACTAAAGAACGTGTCTCAAAGTGTGAAAGAATATTTCTTCAAAAGCTAGATTCTACAGCTAGTTTTTACTTTCACTGATTTGAACTCATATTCTCATATACACCTTTCTCCCTTCATTTGTTTTTCATTTGTGATTTTACTTTTTTTAATTTAATTTCTGCACTTAAAAAATTACTGGAAACATGTTAAAGTTTATTATTTGAGCACATGTTGGCATTTTTTTCTTTTTAACCTCTCTGTATAATAATGTTTAACTGTTAGGTTGTAAACTGATTTGATTCTCATTAACTTGTGATCATATACACTCCACTTTGCTGTCAAATTTGAACTGACTTTGTGGTTAGGGTTATTATATCCTTTGTCATTTGACCCTAAATTTTAAAAAATGGTTTGTATATGCTCCAATTGTTAGATTTTTGAGGGAAATAAATATAATTATGATCTTTTTATTCGAAATAGTGTTTACTTCAATGTAATCAATTTATCCTTCAAAGCACTAAATTTGTTTTTATATCTTGTTTTGATGGCAAAACCCTTTCTGTCATGCTATTTTAAATTGTCTATTTTAATGTGTTTCCATTCTAATGTAATTAGACTGTTTTAAGCCAATTTGATGTATTAATATCAATAGAAAATAAAATGAAGTTTTGTTTACTATATTAGCTAAATAGTTAGAATTGTTCTTAGCTGTTTTCTATTTTATTTTATACCATTTTCCATACTTTTTGTTTTTGTTTTTTCCATATTTTTGTTTAATATGTTTTCTTTCAGAAGAGTTTTATATTAATAAAATTATAAGCAGTAGTAACTCTTGTATCTTTCCTATGGTCTTGTTTTTGTCTGATACATTGGTCTTAAACCAAAGAATCAAAATCAATTTATCATTTCCATTTAAGTGGTAACTTTATTTTTGTCTGTCAATTGTACCTACTCTCCTTTATTTTCCTCCTCAAGAATACCACAAACCTAGGTAGATTTTTATGGTCATTCTAGTGATGATGATAGGTGTTGATCCTTGATGATTTCAGAATTGCCATATACTTCGGGGATAGCAACCAAGTAGAAAACACATGTTTTCCTCATATTTCAACTGAATTATGGATTTATGGACCAAAAACCCACATTTTTACCACACTAACCAGAATCAACATAGCTTACAAATATTGATATTGACCCTAAACTTGGCATAGTGGTAATCAGGTTTTCATTGAAAAGTACCTGTTAGGTGGGTACCAGTGACATAAGTCTATTATCCCATCCACACAAAGGATGAGATCTGAGAATGGCTTCTTGAAGCCAACTCTGGTAAGAAAGACCATGAGAATCATGTGTCTAATTAACCACCAGAAACCAGAAGTAGTACAATGATTCAAAGTAGTGGAGCCTTGACAGAAAAAGTAGTGGAGCCTTGACAGAAAAAGCATAGAGACAACATCTAGGCCCTCATTTCAAGATCTACTACGGACAAAAATGATATTTTGTAATACTTTTTCTCATGTTCTACTCTGAAAATACGTGGACATATGTAGCACTAAAGAAATGAGGAGTTCTGTTCTAGTTTCTTCATTTTAAATATGATTTCTGAAAAAAAATCAGTAACAAAATGAAATCACCATATTTTAAGCCTGTAAATAAATTTATGTCATAACACTATATCTTTGCCACCTTTAGGATACAAAACATAATATAATATATTCTGGTAGTTTGCTTTTCTGCTCAAATGTATTCAGTGTTTTCCGAAGCAAATAAAAGGTACTTTTAATATAGCTCTTTTTATAACATTGTAAAGCAAATAACATTATTCAACTTTAAGGTATAAGTTAGTATATAAATCCTGTTTCAGGATAAATTATATAGTCAAAAATTCTAGCTTTTAGAATGGTAAAAAGCTGAGAACTAATTTTTACCACTTCAAAGCTACACATATATTAGTGCCAACAAAGAAGCAATCTTATATTTTTCAATTCTAGAAATGCAACACTGGCTAGCTTTCAGAAATAATGAATGTACTATTGCTTATTTTGTACATATGTAACAGACTGCTGTAAATCAGCACACCTTGTATTCTTCTGCTCTATTTTGTTGTTTTCTTGGTGTTACAACACAAGCAATAGGTGTACATTATTTTCCTATTCTTTTCTTTGTCAGTATTTTTTTAAATTTCATAATATGTGTGTCACCCACTACTTGTCATGGAAACAATTTCTTTTATTTTAGTTCATTATCTTATTTTGGTAAAGTATAAATATTGTATAAATCAAGTTTCTTGGAATGGTGGGAATTGTCCACCTCTAGTGTTTTTAGCTCCATTCTATATAAACTTAAATTGACTTACTATGTTTTGTTTAATGTCTTTTTGTGATAGGAAAAATGTTATATATACCCGTATAAAGTTAATAAATGAGAATTATGTATGATAAAAAATAAATAAAATGAGCAAATGAAAATAGAAATGATAGACAAGTATGTCATTGATTGCTAAGATATTCAGCCCCTGATCATATGAGAACTTTATATCAGTCCAGTTTCTGTACTTATAAAGAAAGTATATACTTTGCTCATCATTACATGCTCTATTTAACTTTCTCATCTTTTACCTCCCCATTAGCTACTCCTGCATTCATCATCATTTCCCCTTTCTTTGTGTTCAATCCACAACTAGTTTCTGTATAGAAAAAGATTAATGATATCCTGCCTTTTAGCTTCCGTCAGTTACCATTATGGTCCCCTGTTTTACACATTTTCCTACAATCATAATTTCACTTTTTTAAGGAGAGTAAAAGTCAATTGTAAACAAAATAATTCTTTAAGTTATTTATCCAATGTTTGGGATCTAGACTGACTTCATAAAAATAGCTGGGCAATTATGAGTAAGTTCTTTCAACTGCATATTGGCTTGGGCCTTCATTATTAAAATGGTGAAAACAGCTTCTCCTTTGTAGTTGAATAATTAGTGAACTCAAACAAATAAAGTGTGTAGAAAAAGATGCCTTGAAATTTTAGAGATGTTAAAAATTCTTTGATCACATTTCCAAAAGTCTAAATTCTGCTTTTAAAGAGAAACCCATGAGGAAGTGAACAACCACCTTATCCAGAAAGTTTATAGAAAGTCTAAGGCGAGTTTACCTCAATCTGAGCAGAGCTGAGAGCAGGCTTGTGACCCTGAGAAATAAGGAAAAGGTTCATTCCTGATCCAAATGTCTCAGTCCTTGGTGAGAAACAACTCATGCCAGCTACTTGTGTTCTGAAATCATCTCCCATTAAATCCCCCTGAACCTAATTTCAGAATATTAGAATGCATAAAACAAGACGTCAAGTCCCTCCAGGGTCTATACACAGGCCCGTGATGAAATACTTGGTAATGTTGAAAGTTCATGTAATAACAAACAATAAATAACATGAATACTGATAACAATAGTCAATTTAAGAGGCCTTGTATAATTGCCTTAAAATCAAAGTGAATAAAAATGAGCGGCAAAAGGAAATGAAGGGAATTTTAAAAAATGAATGAAATAAGGAAAACTATCCAGGATAGGAAAGAAGAACTCACTAAACACATACAAGTCCTGAGAAACAAATTTAAATTCTAAGGACAAGAAAAACTTCTTTATCAAAATAAAAGCTCAGTTGAAAAACAGAGTATTGTCAAGTGAAAGACTTAGATCCCCCACACAAAGGAAGAACAAAGGAAATGAGAGGAGTGTGCAGTTCACAAAGGCATTGTATACCACATATTCTGGACAAGTTATTTATGAATCAACCTATGTAAAGTGCTTTAGACTTTTATTTGTGTAAGAAAAGATGACAAAGATTACTTTCACCCATTTTTTCTTAAGGTAAGTGTTTTTATCTCATATATTGACAATATGATTTTTGTTAATATTAAATGGTTGGTTGTATAACCCAACACTTCTTTTTAAATCTTTATGATCTTGGTACTTCAACTCTGGGCCTGAGCACTCTCTCTCAGCTTCTTTTGCTCAAGCTAGAATTCTACCACTTGTGCCACAGCAACATTTCTGGCTTTTTTTTTTAATCACCCTGCTTGTTAGAGATAAAAGGCTCATGGACTTTCCTACCAGGGCTGACTTCAAACCATGATCCTCAGATCTCAGCTTTCTGAGTAGCAAGGATTACAGGTAAGAACTGGTTCCCAGCCCTAATAAATACCTTTTCTAAATGAAGGAAGTTACTCATCAAAGGCTTATTCCTTTTTAGTGTCTCTTCTTTGGTTCTTTGGGAACACACACATCCTCTTTAGTAGACAGTTCAGGCCACAAGGGTCAAAGTGTGAATGCTTCTTCAGAAGTGCTGACTTATTTCCAGCATTCAGTGCTTTGAAGGAATTCAGCTGAATGTGGTTGCAATTATAAACTAAATGGTTCTTAAAGGAATAACTCTTCCATGACAAATGGGTGACAAATAACTATTCCCATGTCTATTCCACGGCACATTATCAACCTATGAACTTCAGCTTGATTTCATCATGAGAGCATCCATGGGAGAATTAAGAGCCAGATTGCACCATGTAATAGCCTTTCCTTACTGGCCTTATTGCTAATGAGGTGGCATGGGATAGGACATTCCAGAAACAACTGCTGGCTCCTGATCCTTTCACTGCTAATTTATATCTTTCCTTGAAATGTTCTGTGAGGTTAGTTTCTCCAGTGGAATTTGCAGTACTTGTACTCCAACTACCAATTTGAAAGAGGGAAATGAATATATAAATGGCAACTTTTAATTCACCAGTTCCATTTATTCTAGTTTATTCAGTTCCATAATGTACAGTGGACCCTTAAAGACAATTGTTTCAAAATTATTAAATGAGCTATTATTATCAAAATGCATCCCTCTCAGCAGGTGGCAGGTGCTTTTAAGTAGTGTTTAACAAATATTCAAAATTTTAAAATATTTTATTTAAAACATGCATATCTCATTCACCAAAAATAACAGAAATGTGAGTTATTCATGCTGTGTTATGTGTGATAGGTGAATATTTTCTACTGCTTGTAAGAAGTAAACAAATTAAAAAGTAGGATATTTCTATAAACACAATATATGGACATATTCTTCTTATACATCTGAGCATGGTAGGATGTAGAACATTCTTCTTCATCTTTCTACTCTAAATAATGAAATAAAACATCTTTCTGCTGTGATTCAATTATTGTATCTTCTTCCATAAACTAAACTTTTCACATTATAGTGTTTTGTTTTTACAAAGTTTTGTACATAAGGGTTATGGAAAGAGTACTATTAAATATTTTGATCTGGGTGCTAGTGGCTCACTACGTAATCTTATCTACTTAGGAGAATGAGATTTAAGGATCACAATTAGAAACTATCTGGGGCAGAAAAGTCTCCATGAGAATATTACTCCAATAAACTATCCAAAAGTAGAACTGTGGTTCAAGAAGTAGAGTGCTAACTTTGAGCAAACAGAGGCTCAGGGACTGTGCCCAGGCATTTAGTTTAAGTCCCAGGAATGGAAAAAGGAAATTTAATATTTTCCATTCACAAATATTCCCTTTGATTTGTATTCCCAATATAATGCTTGTTAATAGTATACTATCTCATGATATTATTTTTTCGTACTATAAAATATTACATTTTATGAAATTACTGACTTTTAGATTTAGGCTCTTTTGAGTAATACCACAAATTTTTAGTCCCTAATTTTGATAATTAACTTTATTAAGTAATTTATTTATTTATGTTTGTCAGTCATGTGGTTGGAATTCAAGGCCTGGGCACTCTTGATGAGCTCTATTGCAATAATAGCAATACTAGATTAACTATAAGGGAAAAAAAGAGAAATAACAGCACATTAAGAACAACAATCAGTCAAGATAAAGTTCGTGCTTCCATATCCTAGAGATCTTTTCATTTAGTCTCATCCTATATGGCCTTATGCACCTAGGTTTTGTGCTATTGCAATCCTTATGCTGGGAGAGTCACAGATGTGTACTAATTATTACAAATGAGTGAGGCAATTGAGCCTATGTTCCTTTGAGTCTGGCTTACTTCACTTACTATGACTTTTTCCAAGTCTTTCCATTTCCTTATGAATGGGGCAATGTCATTCTTGCTGATGGCAGCATAGAATTCTATTGTGTATAATAAATACATCCCTTTTTTATTTTTATTGTAATTAATAGAAGGGTTACATTATATTTGACAGATAGAAGGCGCATTACTTCACAAACATTGATACCCTTTCTCATGTTTTGGTCCCCATTTCCCTCCCCCAACTCCTGCCCAAATACCACATCACCTTGATCCAATCATCTACTGAGGGGCATCTGGGTTGGTTCCATATCTTCGTTATGGTAAATAACAGCACTCTAAATCTTTTAGCCACCGGTCCACTTCAAATTTTCTAGTGGATAAATGGGGATAAGTGTCTCAGGGACTTTCTTGCATAGGCTGACTTTGAACTATGATCCTTAAGTGTGAGCAGTTAGATCTGAGTAGCTAGGATTACATGCATGATCTACCAGTAATTGCCTTGAAGATAAACCTGAGTTCTGTGAGACACATCTAGTATCAAAGTTAATATGAATATTGTTGCCCTTCATTTTCTAAAATTGTAGTAAGCATTTATATATAACAGACTCTGGCAGTTGTCTATGTTTAGAAATCTTTGCACAGGCCTCCTTTAGAAGGAGGTGAAACATGAAGACATGTTTCCTGTGCTGAAGGAAACACTCAGTTTCCTATACCCTTCCCTGACACATCCCACCCTCTATGTGTCACCTTCTCTTGAGCACACTCTTACTAAGTGGTGCCTAGTTTTGTGCAGATCCATCCGTACCTCTAATAGAAAATGGTTGAAGAGCAGTTATAAGCTTTCTTCTACTTTTCTATCACAGTTAGTAACTGAAATCTTTCCATTTGGCTTGTGAATGGAATCTGACACTCCAACACTCTCCCTCTCCTCCTTCCCCTTTTACCTCTCTCCCCCTTTCCCTCTCTTTCTCCTTCTCCCTCAGCTCAACATAGCTCCCAACACACTATGTTACCAAGAGAAAAGGGGAAAGATTTTTGTATTTTAGAAACTGAATATGATTCAAATTCACTGATTCCATTTCAAGCTTATGGAAGAAGAATCGTGATACAAAAATGAGTAAGGCTCTATCTGTGCTCTTAAAGAGAAGCACACATATACAACCTAACAGATGAAAAGCTCAAATATAGACTACTAAAATTAATAGAACCCAATGCATATTGAAAAGCACAGAAGATGTTTATCATGAAGGTGTCACAATCTTGAAATTAATGTGTGTCATCTGCACAAGGCTTTATAAAGGATAAATAAGATTTAACAGATTGTGAAGATGTTAGGCAGATATTTTAACCATTTAAACTTACGTATACAAGACCCAGAACTTAATAAACATAGGGCATTAGAAACAGTTTCAGTAAATAACATAGTATTTAAATAAGAGTTTACGAAAAGTGACTGAAATATAATATTAGGCCCCCATGGCTCCAAGAATTCCGAGAGGATTGATTTTATTATTAATTTTCTTGTGTAAAACATCAAGGGTATAAGAAATGATATCATTAATATTAATTTAATGGTTAGGTGGGTAAATAAATGATATTTGAGAATAAATTCATATTTTAAAAGCTTATTATACTTGTTTATAAATGTGACCTATTGTTACATATTTTATTCATATAAAGAAAGTTCCTGTCTTTTTCTATTTTAATACAAAATAATTAGTAAATTAAATTTGTTAAATTATTTCACAGTAAAAGTACCACAGTTTTTATTTGTTTGTTTCCTTTTTTCTTTTCTCTGTGTTGATCCTGGGGCTTAAACTCAGGGCTCAGGAACTGTCCAAGAGAATTTTTGTGTTGTTCTTCAAGCCAAGAACTCTACCACTTGAGTTACATCTCTACTTTCAGATTTTTGTTGGTTAATTAGATATGAGTCTCACGAACATTCCTGCATGAACTGGCTACAAACTGTGATCCTCAGACATCAGACAGACTCTTGCGTATTCAAGATTACAGGCATCAGCCATAGTCAGGGCTTAATCTATTTTATCCCCCCCCCCCAAAAATATGGGAGTTTGTCCTAGTGGTAGAGTGCTTGCTTAACATGCACAAAGACCCGTGTTCAATTCCTAAGTACCACTTTTGTAGAAAAAACAGAAGTGCTGCTTTGGCTCTAGCCTTGAGAAAGCCCAAACACAGTGCTCAGGCTCTGAGTTTAACCTGCAGACGGGCAAAAAAATAAAATAAAATAAAAATTACATGTAATCCAAACAACTGTTTGTTGTTGTTGTTTACTTTAAAAATTTACCATATTCATGTTAAAGTTTAACAAATATTTGAGCTTTATGGCATTTGAATACAGTTGATATGAATAATTTTTGAAGCCTGGTGCTGGTGACTTGCATCTGTAATCTTAGCACTCAGGAATCTGAGATATGCCCATAGTGGTTCAAAGACAGCTTGGAAAAAAATGACTATGAGACTTTTATCTCCAGTTAACCACTAGAAAAATGTAGAGCTGTGGCTCAAAGGTAGAACACTGGCCTTAAGCGTAAGAGCTCAGGGACAGCTCCCGGTCCTGGAAAATCAAACCCCATGGTCAGCACACAAACACAAAACAGTAATTTTTTGTTGTTCTTCTCTGTTTCTCAATTATCTGTCAATGTATTTCCAGTCTCTCTCTCTCTTTTTTTTTTTTTAATTTTGTGATGGACCTGGGGCTTGAACTCAAGGCACTATCTTTGAGTTTTTTGCCCAAGACTAACATTCTATCCACTGAGCCGTGACTCCTACTTTTGATTTTATTGTGGCTAATTGAAGATATGAATATCATAGATTTTCTTCCTCAATCATCAGATCTCAACCTCTTGAGTACCTATTGTTACAGCCGGGCCTGGTTTGTTTTTGTGTTTGCTGTTTTAATTTTGTGCATGAAACAAATTCCTATGAGACTGCTAACTTTTATTTAATTTTCAGTTGATTGTTGTAAGTTTCTAATACAAATTATGGAAATATTCAGGAGATTCAGTAAGCCTGAGATGATTTCAGGCCAAGGAAGTACACAAAGTTAATGGGCACAACTGGAAAGGCAGTTAAATCACTGCTCCTGTCTATCATCTGGTTGTCCCATGGTCTCTCCATTGCACGACATTATTTAATGTACAAATAAAATCTACTAGTCTTAACTATTGTGTAGGATCATTTTAATTCTTGTTCATATTCAGACCCATTGTATACAAATACACTGAAATTATCTGCATTAAACAATTTTATTAACATCTGTTAGATTTACAAAGGAGAGTTTCATTATGACATTTTCACACAAGTATAAAATGTGTCATGGTAAACCATACCCATTCATAACTCTTTTTATCCACTTTGCTTTTCCTCAACAGTGTCTATTCTACTTTCCTGTTACTCTTTTCTTAACTATACATTACTGCACCAAGGATTTTCTTTCTAGTATTTTATTCTTCATATCTTGTGTTGTGTTGCTGAGAAATATAAAACAAAACAAACCATCTCTGTTGCTTTCTCTTTCCCTTCTCTGTCAAGTCTTATTGATCAACAGCTTTCTTTGAATTTCCTTATGCTGTTGTCACATTTCTACAACATTCACTCTGTAAATTTTTCCCATGGCTTTCTCTTCATCCTCCCAAAGAGTCACATAGGATTCCATGTTATACAGTAATAACCAAATCATCATTTCTGATGGAAGACAAATCCTCTGTCTACAATCCTCTTTTTATGCTGATCCTACTTAGTTATGTTGCAGATTTCAGTAATAGAGATCATGATCTCATTTGCAAAAATGTTGTTACTCATTAATCATTCATTAATATTTATTGTCAATTATGTCTAAGGCAATAGTCTTGGTGCTGAGGAGAAGAAAGAAAAAGAAATTTCCTCTTAAAGTTTACATACTATGGAGAGCATAACATTCTCTTTTCATGGCTTTGTTCATTGAAATGTGCCCTGGAGCTGTTGCTGAGTTTTGCAATGTATTTTATTTGAGGGAGGGTATATGCCTTAGGTCATCATCTATTAGAATATTTGATCCTTATTCATGTATATAAACATATATTGCCAAGTTAGGTTTCATTATTGATAGCATTATTGAACCATATACGATCCTTTAATTGGGGAACCAAAACTAAGTGAGCAACTGAGAATCAATTAACGTCTATCTTAAACAATAACTGATGGAATTTCTACATAGAAAGATTTTTTCTTAAAAAATGGAAGCGTCTTTAAAATTGCTTCTGTTGTTTACTGAGCAATGTAAGCAAGTTAACTCCTTGACTATGTATTGTATATCTAGATAACTTAATTATGTCATACAGAATTAATTTGCATTTAATATTTTCTTCAATATACTACAGAATTTTTGTGTCAAAGAGTTAAAAGGTATCATTAAAATGGCAGAAAATTATTGTGCTGAGGTATTAAATACACATATCTATATACAGTAATCATAATGTAGATATGCATTCTATATGTGTTTAATGTTTATATATATATTCACACTTGCATTTTGACAATATATTTATTTATTCATGATTTTAAGAAGCTATATGTTGATTGCATTTCTGTGGTAAACATTTACTGTAAAAAATCTGATTCAGGTTCTACTATACTTTCTGAAATAATTGTTGTGTTTAATGATTGAGGTGGTAAATGGATTTAACTAACTACTGAATAGAAAACCTATGTTTGTCAGGTCTATCCTTGCTCACTATATTTTCAATAAATATTTGAACTGTTATGATAACATATCTTATATATCATTTAAGTGTTATTCAAGCTTTGTTGAAGCTTTACATTGTTAATGATGTTTTATAGCACCAAGCCATTAAATAACAGAAAGAGTGTGAAGAGGCTTTCAAATAGAGTGAAAAATGTAGGGAACACATCTGTCAGTATAAGATAAGAGTCTTGAATAATATAACCACAATATAGCAAAAGAGATGTTGATTTCTCAACAAATATACAATGTTTACTACTAGTAATAAAATTATATCCCCTTGGTTTCTTCTATTTTAATCTCACATACAACACAAGTCCCTTGATTTGTATGACTTAGAACTCAATACTGTGGAAAACTCATTTTATCTTAAATGGATAGATTACATGACCTGTTTCTAAATTTTAGGAAATACAGAAATGTCTCTGTGTGAAAAAAGAAATGTACTTGCACTTAAAACAACAGATATTTTATCTGAATTAACATCTGTTTATTATATTTGTTATGCTTTAGTGTTTATGACATATTTGGAGGTAAAGTTCAAATTGTTATTAAACTTCTCAGAAGAAAGTAATTGTGGTATAACAACTTACAACAGAAAGTAAGTGCATGTTTGTTTTATATAATTAGATCAAAAATAATAAAATACCTATAGTTAGGAAAATACTAAAGTTTTCTGTATAATCAATGGAAATTTCATTGTCAGTTCGCATTAGAACAAATTAGGTTACCATGATTTCTTTTGGTTTGATCAGAATAGCTCAGCTTCTATTATAGCATGTCAAGTTGTAGCTAACATAACATCACATAATTCAATACATTTTAAAAAGCAAAATGTGTGTAAACAATGCAGCAATCGTAAACACTGGACACTATGTTGAAAATCAGCTCTACAGCTTTTAGGTGGAGATGCAGGGGAAAGAGTAGGAAAAGAGTGAAGGAAGGGAAAACACTGTACAAAATGCAACATATTTATTTTCCCCTTCCCTTCACTTTTTCAAATAAACAAACAACTCTACCACTTGAGGCAGAGTGCCACTTCTGGCTTCTTGCATTTATATGGTCCTGAGGAATCAAAGTCAGGGTTCCATATCACTGTGATGGGATTCATGCATTCAATGCAGCAGAGGAAAACGTGGGAAAGAATACGGGGAACTAGATCCTGCTGCAGCCTACCACAACATGTAGATGACTAATCTTGAATCAGCTTGAAAGACTACCAACGAGGCAGTATACAGTGAGAGCATCAGGGCATGCACTTAACGTCAGCTACTTGGTAGGAATAACTAGGAGATTTGCAAATCTAAACCAGGCTGCACAAACCCACAGATCACTTACCTACCATGCTAAAGGATGTACAAAAAGATGTAGCTGATTCATGTGATAGATTGCTTAAAGTTCAAACCCCAATAAATTAAAAAATAAAGCAAGTTACAATATTAGTAATCAGAATAAACTTTGCCTCTTTCTTTATTTTCATTTTTGTTACTTTCCTTAATACTAACTCTTGTTGGATGCTGGTGGTTCATGTCTAATCATAGCTCTCAAAAAGCTGAGATCCAGAGAATTATATTTTGAAACAATCCTGGGTAGAAATGCCCAAGAAACTTCACCTCTAACTATCCAGAAAAAAAGGCAAGCAAACAATATATTTTCTATATTTTTTTCTTTTTAAAAACCATTTTATATTATAAAAGTATCCAGATAACAAGCTGGGCAAGGTGGCTCCTTGCCACCTTGTCACTCAGAAGTTCAAGACCTGGGAATCCGGGTTCAAAGCCTGCCAGGGACACTATCTCCAATTAACCACTAGAAAACAGGAAGTGGCTCTGTTGCTCAAGGGATAGGGTGGTAGCTTTGAGCTGAAGAGCTCAAGGAAAATGCCCAGACCCTTAGTTCAAGCCCCACGACCAATAGAAAAAGAAAAAAAAAAAGGTAAAAAAGTATATAGACAATAAAACAGAGGGAAGAGTAACATAATATCACTACAGCATTTTGGTGTACAAGAAACAGTTAGGGGCAATTGTCTAAAAGAACGCAGTAGAATGTCATGCTTTAAAATGAAAAACACATATTGTAACTTTTCTGTTGTATACAGACCCATTTGCCAGAAGTTGAACTTTCTCTAATGTGTATCACAAATAGAATGTAATCAAGTGTTTACCATTCTTTCATCTGCCATAGAGAAGTTAAAGAGTCATTACCCAAACTCTTATGACATTCTAGAAAGTACTAAGTGATTTAAATATATAATTATAGCCAACGAACCTTTGTTTGAATAAGAATTATTCAGGGACAGAAATTTGCCTTCCTCTTTTACTGGTGCTTTCTGAGGCCACTCTACTTCCAGGTTCCACCCACTCTCCCCCACCTCCTACTCAGGATTTCCAAATGTGTCTTCCTTCTGACTTGGCGCTTATGTTGGATTCCATGAATATCTAAGACAATCCATGGTTTTCTAAAATACGAGTTCATGTTTCTGAAGGGAAAATTTATGCAATCTTCTTGAAATTTTTGTGAACTAAAAATTTTACCAAGAACAATAATTTATATTTAATATGAGTTTATTGAACTACCACTCATTTGTCCAACTAACTAAATACATGTATACAGAGATAAAATTCTAAATAATTTCAGTTTAAGGAAACTTGAAAAGCAATGTAATAATTAATAGTTTCTGGAAGACATTACATGAAGAATGAGATTATGTGTGTATGAAAGTGAAGTGTGTATCTGTCTGTCTTTCTGTCTAACTATACATATGTGCTAATATGTGTGTTTGCATTTGTGTTATTTGAGGTGTATTTGCTGGTTGGAAATTTAAAATAAAGCATTTATTTTATTTTATTTTATTTTATTTTGCCAGTCCTGGGCTTGAGCTCTGGGCCTGAGCACTGTCCTTGGACTTTCTCAAGGCTAGAGCTCTACCACTTGAGCCTAAGCACCGCTTCTGGCTTTTTTTGCTATGTATGTGGTACCGAGGAATCGAACCCGGGTCTTCGTGCATGCAAGGCAAGCACTCAACCACTAGGCCAAACTCCTGGCTAAAATAAAGCATTTTAAGATGAATTATTCCCCCAAAATTTGTGGTACAGTCATTAGTCTTTTAATGTTGACAGCATAATCAAAGAATGGCCCAGTATAATTTCCTCCCTTCAGTCTTATATCTCAGGAGCTAAAATATTTCTAATTAATTGGGGACACATTTATTTATTTATTTGTTAATTATTTAATCTCCTGTGAACTATATCTAGTACTAAATATTATGCAGGAAGACCAGATCAAAAATAATCAGGTTTAAAATCTTTATATACAATTATTAAGATAAAAGAAACACAAAACACCTATATATATTCAAAATATCTAAAACCTATCGGAAAAGTCAGAAAGTACACAAGAAGGTTCTTTTTTGTCTCATCTTTCTAACAATATCTAATCAATCAATGCATGGTATGCAGCTATCAATTTCTCTGGATGCTTTATTTTTATATATGAATTTCAGTTTAGCTATTTTCTACAAACATGTCTTCAAATGTCTTGATAATTTTCCTTCTAAAAGGCATCTTCTAGTAAACTCTTAAAGATTCAGCACATAGAATGTTAGTCTAAGTCCAGAGGATGCATTTAATTTCTGTGCTCATAAGTTAGGTTTACAATATGTGCATAACTTAGGTTTACAATATGAATAAAATGTCATGGATTGTCTACCTGGCCTCTCTTCCTTCCTTTGCCCTGCTTCTGATGATAATATGCCATGTGCAAACATCTCAGCCTCAGTCGACTGTTACTATACCTGTTACTTCCCACTGTGGACTGGGAAACATGATTGTAGTTATATACTAGTTATTTCCCAGCTCTTATTTTCTTCCAAATGAGTGTAATCTGATACCTCACATCCCAGAATAATAAGCAAATTATGAATAACAAAATGATCAAAATAGCAATGTGATTCTCTTTTCTTTCTCACTTTTCTCAAAGAAAAACATTTTTTTCTCAAAAAAGACCCCATTGCATTAATGAAAAAGACATAACTGTTGCTATTTTGTAAGATTTTCTTCTCAAATAGGTGGTCTCTGTTGCATATCATCATGCACTGTTGGCAGTATGGTCACCTGAGTTTCTGGTTTAGTATTTCTCTCATTGCTGAGATTTATTACTTACATTTATTCATCTCAGAAAGAAGAAAGGGAATACAAGGGAACCAGTGAGGAATCTTGAAGCTTGAGCTCAGATGTGAAATGACAGGATTTTTCTTGAGCAAGTCACAAAAGAGTATAGAAGGAGTTTCTCAAATTATAAAAGGAAAAATTTTGTAGGAGGAAAAAAATTATTTTTGAGAGCAGTTTACCACATGCAGAGAATAAAGAAATCTTTAATTAGAAGTGTTTTCTTTTCTTTTCTTTTTTTTCCTTTCAAATTGGCATGTATTGCTGCATTTTCTCCTTTGAATTAAAGGACTGTTCAGTTTGTTTCATTCATAGACTACTTTTTAATCGGCTTACTTCTTCAGTTATATTGTTTCATTTAGTTTGGGCTATATTGTTTATTTTCAAGCTAGGATCTCCCTGCAGATTGTCTCAAAAATACCTTTAAACAGTCATTGGCATAAACAGCCTGCAGATTTCAGAACACTTATGACATGTCATCTTCAATTTAGGACATGTCATCTTTTTTCATTTATATATTACTCAGTTTTGTCAAAACTACAATTAAAATCTCAAACCATCCTTTATTATATTATTTCACTTTATGTATTATTAATTATGTTATTATTCCTGGCTTTTAAGATGAAGATTTTGAAATTTTTAATCTACCTTCCATTTCCTAAAATCTTCTTTCGTGGTAAACAGACTTTGTTACATTTTGAAAACATGTTACTACAAGTCTATATAACAAAACAAATTTTTTAAATCAATTCTTTCACAATATATTTGTGGTCAGACTAATCTGACAGGTTTATTGTTTCTAGAGTATCTGACATATATTGGCTTCACATAAAAATAAGAAGACAATGACCTATTATCTTTTCTCATCTCCATTATTACTTCCCACAATTATTATTTTCAAAATTATATGCGTCAGCTTAAAAGCCTGCTTTGGTGCACATATTTTGTTTAATCTATACAAACCAATAAGGCCACAAATTTCTATTTCTTGAGTTTTTGACACACCAGTGTTAACACCTTTCTCTAACATTACTGATTTCCCCAATTCTTGAAAATACTACTGCATATCAGTTTATTTTGGAGTCTACTCTTACCCTGATCTCAGACTATAGGCCTGAAGATTGAACATATATGTCATTATGATCTTCGGTGATTAATGATTAACCTAAAATAGTTAGCTCAGAATACCTGACAGCTTATTATTTTGCAAGTTTTCTTTGTTCAGATTTTCTGGTTCAATGTAATTCAGTCATTTAACTTCAGTTCCTGAAAAATAACTTTTCTTCCTAAAGAGATCTGCATATCTTTGAATATTTGTCTCTCTCTTGCATACCAGTTTTTATCACACACACATATACATGTACATATGTTTGTATCTGTGTTTGTTGTTTGTCTGTGTGCCTATCTGGTTGTTTATGTCTGACTGTCTGCATACATATGCAAGAGACATATATCATATGCATGTCGAATCCAAATACATCAATAAGAGATTAATAGACACAGATACATAGATATAATTGGTTTCTTCCAAATGTTTTATTTTCTCTCATTTTATGTATTTCAGTGTTCTTGTTATAAGAACTGATCTGTACCATTTTCTCATAGAACTATAAAATATCAATGGTTACAGTAAGTGGTTAATTTTTTTTAAACTTGGATAGGAGTTGGGCTGGGAGTTTGGCCTAGTGGTAGAGTGCTTGCCTAGCATGCACGAAGACCCGGGATCAATCCCATGGTACCACATACTTAGAAAATGCCAGAAGTGGTGCTTAGGCTCAAGTGGTAGAGTTCTAGCTTTGAGAAAAATCCAAGGACAGTGCTCAGTCCTGAGCCTAAGCCCAGGACTGGCAAAAAACAAAAACAAACAAAAACAAAACAAAACAAAAAAAACACTTGGATAGGAGGACTTTGAATATATCTAGAATAAAATACATATGTGTATTTATTACTCTGTGTAAAAGTATTGTAATTATATTAAAAGACATCTAAATTTAAAAATAACCCTGAACTCAAATTTAAGAAAACTGAACTCTTGGTTGCATATAATGAATAATGATTGATGAGCTATTAAACTGTGAAGAACATATTAGTTTTTCTTCATTTATCCATTTTGTAATCATCTCTAAAATTGCTCACAAAATAATAACATTCCATTTAGACTTTTGCCTCTAGTTTTTATGTTTCCAAATATACAATATTTTCATAGGTTCATATATACTATAGAATGTATTTCATAAAGGAGTAAAAAAACATGTAGACTATTTTTTGAAAACAATGAAATATTTACTAAAAATTAGCATTAGTTGTCCCAAACTCACCTGACAGAGTCCATGAAAACATCCATATATTATTTATACTGATAACAGATGTATGCATATATATTTTTTATTGCCAGATTTGGGGCTTGAACTCAGGGCCTGGGCACTGTCCTTGATCTTTCTCAAGGCCAGCACTCTATGTTGTACTGAGGAATTGAGTTCAGGGCTTTGTTCATGCTAGGCAAGCACTCTACCACAAGGCCACTCTCTAGGTCCCATATAATAAATATTTTTAAAATTATTTAAAATTCTTTTTAAATTACTTGTAGTTAAAAAATAGTTGGGGGCCATATTAAATACTGAATCTGTCAAAATTCTTTGAAAGTACAAAAATAGGAAATAAAAGATATATATTAAAATCTTGAAAAATCATATGAATTTTATGTTCTAGATAAATATAGTAATAAATATTTTAAATCTTTTCTTTAATTATATCTCAATTCCTCCCTCTAACCCTGCTGTCACTCCTAACTTAATTTGGCTTTTCTTTCCTTTATCTCTTTCTGTCTCTCATGTACACACAACATGTGAAAGTTTAATATTTGGAAGAATCCTTAAGAACTTCTAAGATTTTAATACATAAGCACAGTATTATTATTACATGTTCCTATATAATTTGGGAATTCATTTGTGTTTATTCAACAGTCCCCCAAATCTATTAAAGTTAAATTAAATGCACCATTGGAAACTTTAATTTGAATAACTATTATTCTGTATTTAAATTCAAAAGATGTTGCTTTCCAGTAACACTGCTTCTGTATCCACCAGAGTGTTCAATATTCTCACAGGAATCACTCAATCAAATATTAATTTCAAGAGAGAGATTCTTGTTGGGAAAAATCACTGACTTAAAAATGTTTGAAATTAGTTAACTGATTTTTCATGTAGCATTTATTTTCTTCAAACAGAACTATTTTAAAGACTATTTTCAGAAAAATATGAATGAATTTTTATAACAATCTAAGCCTACTGTTTAAAATCTAAACACCTATAAAATGAAATGTTTAATTACAGAATTCCAGTACTCTATAATTAACAAAGGAATTCATTTATCCAAGCAAATTTGTATAGCAATACATAGAAACAATTATTAAATGAAAAAGATAAAGTAATATTTAATATAGATTAACAGTAAGCATTATTCACTAAGGTGTACATTAGGTATGAACTTTTCCCCCTATTTTGAAGTAAACTACATCAGTGAGCTTCAAGTTTTAGAACCACAATAAATTATGTTGTACGAAATAATTTTGGAAAAGTAGGCCAGCCAAAAGATATCCAGATATTCATGCAAAATGAATATTCCTGTATAATAATATTTTTATTGGCAGGAATCCACATCAAACTTAATGTGTGCATTATATTTTATCTATGCAGGAACATTTTGTTAAGGGCTTTTCCCCAATTTTAATTCATCATGAAGCATTTCATTTGTAGGTTATTTAATGATAATAGTGTGGAATCATTATTTAGACATATTGACCACATATTAAGTGAAAGTACAGCAAAAGTGATTTTAAGCTAGCAATTAAGTAAATAAGTATTGATTTTATTTCTAATGCAAATTCATCATTACTTCAGTCTTTCTTTTTAAGATGAAAATTTAAAAATAAACAAACAACTTGAAAATTTACTCCTGTTTAAACTTTATGCACTAACTCCATCTAAATTCTTCATCCAATTGTACTACCAAAATGCTTTTCCAAATATCTGTTTTAGCTTCGTCCTTTTTTGTTGTTGTTTTGTTTTGCTGAAAAGAATGTGATTGTTTCCCTGTACTGCTGATTGAAAGCAAGCCTAATTTGTTACATATTTTGTGGAGTTTAAAAGCCAAAGTATAAGCTCCTGTAAATTTTTCTCTCATAAGAATCATAACAGAACAGCTGTAACCTCCTTTCTTAACCATAACTAATTAGCTCACACCTGATTTCACTTGGCACATTACAAAGATCAACATCTAGGAAGGATTTCTACTTTGTAATGCCACAGAAGAGAAATGTTGAAAAGTACTTGCTAAGGTTTTCATTCATTTTTATATTCTCTATCACATGGACCCCACCATATCATTACTGCTTAATCCTTGTGGAAATAGTCATGAAACACAAGTGCAGCAAAAACTACATATCAAAATTTGCCAAGCACTATGCTTTTATTTGATTTCTGGTGAATTAGTCAAGATTTTTGCTCACAGCAGGTGAAGGAAGAGTAGTATACTTAACAATCCCCATGCATACATGCATACATACTTTTTGAAAGTAAGATTTAAATCTTAACTTGAAGTAGATTCTAGAGATTAAGAGAACAGAATGCCTTCAATTTTCAATTTCCTGGATTGAGGCAAAGCACTAAAGGTGTGTGGATAGAGGTATGGATTTTACTTTTTTTATCAACTAAATTTACCTATTTCTGTAAATCCAGTAACTATCAATTCTGGCACATGATCCAGGAAACAATCTATTTCTGTCTTTTCATTTCCTTACTAACATGTATTTATTTCCAATGGATGAATAAAATGTGTGCTTGTGTGTGTGTGTGTGTGTGTGTATGTGTGTGTGTGTGTGTGTGTAGCCCACATTTCCTTAGGAATAAGGAATTCGTCCATTGAGAGATACCTAGGATGACTCCAATTTTTGACTATGTTGAATAGTGCTTCAGTGAACATGATAATACAGATGGTTTTATTATATGTATTTTATTAGATAGATGCCTAGAAGTAGAATTATTAATCATGTACTTGGTGTTGTGTGGAGCCTATACAGTACTGCCCAGAGTAGTTGAATAGACTACTATTCCCACCAATGATTCCTTTTTGGCTGAATCCTCATTAGCATTTTTTATTGTTAGTTTTCTTGATAACATTTCTTCATGTAACACATTTTAATGGTTTTTTATTTTCATTTTTTGTCAGTCATGGGGCTTGAACTCTGGGCCTGGGTATTGTCGCTGAGCTCTTCAGCTCAAAGCTACAGCCCTACCCCTTGAGCCACAGCAGCACTTCTGGTTTTCTGGTGGATAATTGGAGATAAGAGTCTCACAGATTTAGTGCTGGCGCTGGTTTTGAACGATAATCCTTAGATCTCAGTCTCCTGGGTATCTAAGGTTTCAAGTGTGAGCCACTGTGTCCATTGTCAATCGATTTTTGAAATAGTTAATTTTCATTTAATATAGGAAAATGGATGTGGCTGAATGACTAATAAAGACAATTATTTATCTTTTAAATTTGGAATTTAAAAATACAAGACTGGGTATCCCTGCTTGTCCCACCTCTAAAGAATTAAAAGACTGATATCATAAAGGCACTCATTGGGGGAAAAATCATACTACATGATCAGTAGCCAGATATCAATTCATAACAACACCTTCTCTAGATAACTGACTCAGAGTTTCAGGAGAGCTGCCTAATCCTGTATCCAAGGATATTTCACTACACACACTCCAATTAAAGATCCTACCACTCCTCACACACACACATTGATAATCAAGCATCTACTTCATGAACTTTTGGCGACAAGCCAAACCTTAACTACCCATTGTTTAAAATATATTTTTATTGCAATTAATAGAATGGTTAATTATATTCGCCAGATAGAAGATGTATTACTTAACAGACTACCCCTTCTCATGTTTTTGTCCCCATTTCCCTCCCCCAACCATGCACACCTTGTTTAAGGTGTCCTAAAATACCCACCATATTAGATAAGCCAATAAACTAAGAGCTGAAAAGATTCCTTTTTTCTGTGATATCATAAATTATGTGAGTAACGACATGTCTCTGTTTCTTATTATGTTTTCTAAACTGATGTGAATCACATCCAGTATTGATTTACCTTATTTTAAATAATTTGTTCATTCATTTGTCCAACTAATATATTGATCATTTGCTTAAGGCCAAGTACTAATATACTAAATCAGTCTTATAGTTATTCCTGTTCTGGCAATTTAGATTACATTCATTCACTAACAACCACCCAACAAGTAGAAGAAAAAAAAAACACATATAAAGTAATGCACTTTTCCTTAGGATGTAAGCCAAATCTCCCTCAATAATAGTTCATGGTTTGGGTGAGGCTGTAAATGAGAAACTAGTAGTTGTTATTAGCATATATTAGTTCTACAAAGCTCTTTTCATTGTGCTATGTCTATACCTGCATTCCATGTATCTCAATCAAACTCGATTCCCCTGTCTCTCACGAACCACTTGAAAAATTTCAGTTGATTTAATTGTTCTAGTTCCATGCATGAATGCAAATTATGTCAACTCTTCACCCTTATTTACCTTCCTGGTTTGTGTCACTCTGTCAACAGTACCCTACCCAATGAAACCTCTTTTAGTTTTGTTATTCTTCTTAAATGTATAATTACAACATAGGACTTAATCACAGGAACTTGTATATATACATTTAATTCTTGACTTCCCACTTTGCATATATTATTTTCTGAATCTGAATTGTACCCCATAAAATTCACAGTGAGGTCATGATCATTATAATTATGGTAAGAGGTGGGACCATTAAGCAGATACTAGACCATGAGAAATCTCCTCCATAGAGATTGCTGATACCAGTTACAAAGGGCAAGTTCACCATAAATAAGTCACAGATGTTTAGGAATATAGATCAGTTTAACATGACAAAATACTACACATATCAGACTATCATGTCTTAGTATGAACACTATGTACATTTTACATGCTAGTTAAATTATAATGAATCAACACTAAAATGTGAATATGAATTTAGCCCTCTCTTGTTCTCCCTGCCCTTTCCATCATCAGTGAGGAAGCAGCAATAACTGGCCCCATGGTTGTGTCTTGTTAGATACCCCAGGATTTAGAATCATGAACCAATATATTTCCCTGTATGATAGTGTACAAGCATTATGTGTTTGGTTATAAGAACTCAAACAAACTGAGATCTTATCCTAACAGATAGTTTAATAATCAATTCTCAGTACTAATGACAGCCGGTGCTTGAGTTGTCATCTCATATATGTATATATATCAGACAATGGACATGCAGAAGTTGGCCGAGGAGTCAGAAACTATATGATACTCAGTATGTTAAGTAAAAATGGATGGAAAGGTTGTGCTATGTTGAAGCAGAGATAGGCAAATGTTAGTTCTAATATTTTCATCAATACCCTCACAATTCTTTCAGAATTCAAACCTGGTACCTGCGCATAAAGTTGCCTCAAGATTTTGTATTTTCCTAACTCATATGAAATGAGCCCTTTTCTTGAATTAAAAAGGGTGGGTTATCAATCATCAGGAAACAAGGACAGACTAAAGCCTCTAGCACAGTAATATTCATTGCAGCAAAATATGGAGCCAACCCAGATACCCCTCAGTAGATAATTGGATCAACAAGATATTGTACTTATACACAATGGAATTCTATACTGCCATCAGAAAGAACGACATTGCCCCATTTGTAAGGAAATGGAAAGGCTTGGAAGAAATCATATTAAGTGAAGTAAGCCAGACCCAAAGCTCAATGGTTTCCCTCATTTGTAATAATTAGTATAAGCCTTGGACTCTTCTAGTAGAGGATTACAATAGTTCAAAACCTAGATATATAAGGCCATACAGGATGAGGCTAAATGAAAGGACTTCCAGGATATAGAAACAGAGCTTTATCTTCTGTGTTTATTGTTCTTAATGTAGTATGTTATTTCTCATCTCTTTTGTTGCCCCTTGGTTATTCTCAGATTGTTACACTATCTTACATTGTTATCTGGTATATTGTATATACAATTATTTGTTTATTTGGAATAAGAAAGGGAATGAGGGGGGAACAAGATGAGGGGAGGGGGTGAGGGGAAGGAAATGGGGACAAAAACACAAGAAGGGATATAAATGTGTGTGAAGTAATGCACCTTCTATCTGGCGAATATAACTCTAACCCTTCTATTAATTAAAATTAAAAAATAGAAAGGGTAAGTTATATTAACTTAGGGTAAGAACTTTAACAGATCTCAAATGGCTCATGTAAATAGTCCAAGAAAAGTCATTGGGCCTGTGATAAAACCAGTCAATATATTTCATTCCCTTGGCCACAATGTGCATTGTTTACAAGCATTCCATTCTTATTGTACAATGAACTGCAATTCTGTGAATTGTTTGAATACCTAGAATACAATTTTTTATCGCCTTTGGGACGCTTCAGGAAATCTAACTGAAACTTACAGAATTGTGGGCTTGAATTCTGTGACTACTTCAAAATGAAATGCAAAAGGCTACAAAGTAAGATAATACCTTAGGAAAATCATCATTCTTCTCATCTAATCCAATTTTATCTGAAATCTGATATGCACCTGGAATTTTCACTTGTGAAAATCAATATACTTCCTTTTTTCTTTTTTTCTTTGAGTAACTTCCTTCTGGAAACTGCTATTTCACTAAGAGTGCTGAATATCACCTCTAAAAGCCAGAGCTGTAAAGATAAATACTAAGACCACTTGCTTCTCTGTACAAAGAACAATGTAATACCTACTCTGATGAAAGTTTTTGTGACAGTCTTATCAGGAAAAATGCAGCTTTTATGCAAGAACTATATCAATTGGAAAGGTGAATTATAAAGGAAGATAATTAATTGTTCTAAAATGAATTTTCAAATGCTAATAGAACAACTCAGTTAACAAGACAATGAAAATATCTTGGAAACATCAATATAGATCATAGTTTCCACATAGATTAAAATTATGTACATATTAAAATATGTACCTGCTTTTATAGGTGAAAGACATAAATTATTCAAAAGACTCCCACTGCCTTTATTTATGGCTTTAAAGTAACAATTCATGTATGACTGGAAGTGTGATTCCACTTAAACAATTTGCCTATGGCTTGGTGTTCAATCCTTGGTACCAGAATAAATTGCATATAAAGTTGTATAATCCTCTCCCAGAATGCCTTAAAGTCCATTCAGTCTAATCTATAAACAATTTGTCATTTTATTATGAAGACAGTCAAGTAAAACTTGTATATTTTATAAAGGAATATTCACCATCACAATTGCTTTATTAAGGTGAAATGAAATATCAAAAACACTTTCAAGACTCAGAATTCATCTTAGAACATGCAGTAATAAAATTGATCACCTTAATCATTCAAATGAGATTTTTCTGTAATATTATCAGAAGTGTAAATATCTTGACTTTGTGGGTTAAATGTTTCCTTTATTATAATATCAAAGTGTTCTCTTGAAAGATTTTGATCCAAATGACATATCCATTAAGGTACATGTGGCTTTTCAATCTGTCTTCACAATAAGCAATATGCAAGGCTTTCTTTTCAAGAGAAAAAAAATTTTCTCAGAAAGTAAAGAGAATTATGTCTTCAAATATTAGTGAGAATCATAGTAGTTATCTGAGCACCCATGAATTAAAGATAATAAAATGAGATAGGAGCAGACACACTGATGCTCATTTATGCCCTTAAATTTTAGGAGAAAATATTTTATTTAAAAACAAACTATATAGTTGAAAACTATTAAATTTTATTTTTATAATGCAAAATGAATTGAATATGAGTTTTAGTGAAAATGCTGAAATGTGAATGAGCTAGAGTCATGATAACATTAAAGGAACAGAAAAAATGACAGAAAGATAAAGGGAAGCATAGAAAAAAATATAGTATGTTATTTCTTAAGAATTTTACCTATGACATACATCAACCAAAATATCCAAATATCTAATGTGGATACTTAGGACACTAACCTTAAGGATGACAAAATGATCCACAAATACCATTTTGCAGTAGTTTTATTGGGATACGAAACTTACCTAAGAAAATTCTCAGAGTATTGTCTGTTTTCAAAACAGCTCAAGTCAGCAGATACTGAGTGAAGAAATAGAAAACATAATAAAAATTGGAGTTATAAAAGCTCTTCCAAGGAATCAAATTATCTTAGTGCTTTCTACTTGTTTAAAGAAAAATAGATGGTAAACCCACTTACATATGTAAATTTGTACTTCTTTCTTAGAAAGAAAGAAGGATTTTATGTAAAAATTACTGAATCCCATTCTGAGAAATTCAAAATTTGTCTATAAATCATTCTAATGCGTATTTATAGAATAACATCTTCAATTAGGTGAATTGTATGTACACACCTATGCGTGTATATGTTATGAAGTTGTTTTGAAAGAAACTAGAAAATTCTCATTGCTCAGTTGCTATATCCCAACAAAAATCCAACTAATCAGAGTCCTTTTTTTTTACATTCTGGGAGCTTGAACACACAGGGCATGAGCATAGTCCTTGTGCTTTCTCAAGTCTAGGGCTCTAATACTTGAACCACATCATCACTTCCAGCTATTTTTTGTCCTATGTATGTGGTACCAAGGAATAAAGTAGTAAACATTACCTACAGACTATTGAATGTTTGATTTTTCTTTTATCTTTCATTGCCCCATTTTTTTTCCTTTCTACTCCCAATACTTGTATTTAATCTTTGATACAAGCTATTTTAATATAGGACTGGAACAGAGTCTTCTCTAAGGAAAAAATAAGAATGGCCTATAGACATATGAAGAAATGATCAACATCTCTGGTCATAAAAGAAATGCAAATCAAAACAACTCCAGTTAAAATGGCCAAGATCAAGAAATCTAATAACAACAGATGCTGGAGGGGATGCAGCCAGGAAGGATCACTACTACACTGTTGGTGGGAGTACAACTCGTTCAACCACTATGGTAAGCAGTATGGCAGTTCCTCAAAAGACTAAACAGAGCTCCCCTATGACCCAGCAATTCTACTACTTGACATTTACCCAATCATCCAGAAACAAGGTCATACTAAATCCATGAGCACAACGATGTTCATTGCAGCACTATTTACCATAGCAAAGATATGGAACCAGCCCAGATGCCCCTCAGTTGATGAGTGGATCAACAAGATGTGGTATTTATACACAATGTAATTCTATGCTGCTGTCAGAAAAAACATCGCCCCATTTGTAAGGAAATGGAAAGACTTAGGAAAAATTATATTAAGTGAAGTAAGTCAGACTCAAAGGAACATAGACTCGATGGTTTCCCTCATTTATCATAATCAGTAGAAACCTCGGGCTTTCCTAGCAGAGATTTATAGTAGAACAAAACCAAGATACATAAGGCCATATAGTATGATGCTAATTGAAGGCTCTCCAGGATATAGAAACAAAAGCCATATGAGTCATTGTTGTCCTTAATGTACTATGTTATCTCTCATCTCTTTTGCTGTCCCTTGGTTATCTCATATTGTTACAGAATTTCACCTTGTTATCTGATATATTGGATATATACTTATTTGGTTATTTGAAATCGGATAGGTAAGGAGGGTAAACAGGATGAGGGGTAGGGTTGGGGAGAGGGAAATGGGGACCAAGACATGAGAAAGGGTATCAATGTTTGTGAAGTAATGCACCTTCTATCTGGTGAATATAATGTAACCCTTCTATTAATTACAATAAATATATATGGAAAAATTTATATGAAAAAAATATAGGACTGGGATGGTGAATATGATACCCAATTGCATAAATTCTTAAATAATGGGCTGGGACTGTAGCTTTTGTTAAAGTGCTTGCCAAGCATTTATGAAGTTCTGGGTTCGATTCCTTGGTACCACAAACACAGAAAAAGCTTGAAGTGGCACAGTGACTCAAATGGCAGAGAACTTGCTCTGAGGGAAGCCTGTCCAAGGACTGTGCCCAGGCCCTGAGTTCAAAACTTAAAGTTTGTTTTTTTTTTCCAGAAAGAAAGATTAGTAGGTAAACAACGGTCTATGGCATTGCTCACAATTATTTATTGGAGCCCATATTTGAACTTTGGTTTAGCAGATTCTGAATCCTTAGTATTGCTTCATACTATGCTAAATTGAATTAGAATAAATTTAAATGTAATCCTTGTGTTTTCTGTTAGAAAAATTCTAAGTCAAAGAAAAGAGGCAAATTTTAACTTCCTCGTGGTTTCTCGGTATGTTCAAAAAATTTCATACAACTTTTTCTTGTGGGACTTTACTTGCTGTTTCTGGTAATAAATCCCAGTTTCAGTGTTTGATGGACACTTGTCTTCCCCTCCTTAGTAGTTATAATTAATGTTCTATGCTCCACAACAAACTCTTGGGATAAAAATCAACTTGATGAAAATGCTTCATTACTCTAGTTTACCAGGTGTTCCCTCACAGTGAGTGGAAAATTGGATTATATCAAAGACATGCACCTTAATTTATAGTCTGAAACAATATTATCAATCAGCCTACTTACATGTAATACTAATTAGATGGAGACACTAACAGAGACAGAAATTTACCTCTAACTTCTTTCCAAGTTCAGAGCTCTGATCGCATATCACTACTAAGTGCTAACTAGCCCTGGTTAATATTCTTAGACCTAAATTACATTATAAATTTCATTAATTAAGACCATCATTTTGCTTCCTTGTTCAAGCATGGTAGAGACAAATGAAGATGTGTGTGTTTGTTAGTATCCTAAGGGACCGTCATATAATTTCTTGTTCCTGAAAATGAAGAGGACAGCTTAGTAAATTTGTTGTGTGTGTAAAGTACAATTCATTTTGGACCAGAAGATCTGACTGATCATCCCCAGATGTCAGTGGGGAAAGACTATCTTGAAGTTGAAGTGCAAACAATTTGCTATTGGAACTGCAGTAAATTTTTCCCAAATCCAGTAATACCCACATAACTCGAACTGATAGTGAATCTGCTGCTTTTTATGTCATGCAATTTTTATATTGTTTTCTTTCTTTGTTTCTCAAGTTTACGAAATAGAGAATTTTCACATGGCCCAGTTTCCTTTACCTCAGAAATCTCCTTGTAGAAGCAAAACACACTCTTCAAGTTTATTCACAACTATTGTCAAGAAATAATATAGAGCCACATATCTTGGTAATTCCAGCAATTTAGAAGGAGGGTGTAGGACATTCTCAGTTAAACAGCACTAAAATGTTTACACAAATGGTATATGAAATATAACACAAACACACACACACAAATAAGAAAAACAGCAAGGAAGTTAAAACCATACAGATGCACACATGAATCAAATTGTTAAGCACTTGTGCAGGAGTGTGAGGCTTTGAGTTCAGTCTGCAGTAAATCCTAGAAAGAAGAAAGAGAAAGAAGAGAGGGGGAGGGGAGGGGAGAAGAAATGTAGGAAGGAAGGAATAGGATAGGAAATAAGGAAAAAGAGTATATAAAATATCATAATCAATAATAAGAATAGTTAATATTAAAACAAGTGAGATGTGGAATCACTCAGAATAGTGACAATTGACAAATATAATAATCATTGTGCCATATAAATGGACCTTTGTCAGATAGCTTTCTACCATTCCTCATTGGAGTTTTGATACATGAAATTGCATATACTTACACAGTTTTGTTTTTTCAGTTTCTCATGTTATTTGTATTCTTCTGTCCACTGGCATCGCCTTTTCTCCAGGGTACTTGCCATAAGCCTTCCTTCATTTGGCTTCCATTCTGATCTTCTACTCAATACTCCCATAAAACTCACTGTTTACCTAGGATACATGAACTAGCTATTTGCAAGGTTTGTTGTTGTTCTGATATATTGTTTGAAATAAGTATTCTACTTTTCTTTAAGGAAACATGTAATAAATACTTCCTTGCTTTAAAAAAATAAACTTTAATTCATTTCTGATGTGTTAATCATTATTTATCCTATTTGGGAAATCTTGAAGCTTTTCCATTAAATTCTCACTATAGTATTTTAAATATATTTTTTAAAAACAAATAAATACCAAGAGAACAGACATTGATATTTTATAGTGTTTTCTTTGAAATTTATGACTATTGAGATTATCCCGCATGCATAAATGTGGAGAGAAAACTTGCAGGTAATCCTTGAGTCAGAGATATGCTGTTTGGTATATAAAGGCTGAATATTGTAAATGCTTCCTATACATTTTTCCCCTTTTCTGAATACTGCATAATGTACAAACCATGCTTCTGTACTAGTAGTATTTTAAAATTTCTACCATATACACACATTCTCATGTATATGACTATACATTCTAAGGTAAGGTCATGGAAGAATAGAATTTTACATGTTATGCTACATCATACTCAATATGTCAAATATAAATGTTTAATCGGACAGAACTAAAATTAGAAGAAAATTTGAGATTGAATTTGCAGCTCTTATATGAAATTCTTTTTGAATACAATATAAAATAGTATATTAATTAAACACATTGATTCTATTGCTCAGGGAAATATATTAAAAGCAGACAAATCATCATGAGTCTCCAGGTATTATAATGGAAGAGGAAGCATTTTTATTTAATGTTGAGTTCTAAGTGATAAACACATATCTTTTTTATTTCATTCACATATGTTTACACATTGAAAGATAACTTACAAGTTAAGGAATCTGTCGTGAATAAAATTCTGCTTATTGCTTTGGGGATGATTATTACCAACATCTATGATACCTGATTATTCAGTGAGCCAATTAATTATTATTTTTCTCAATGCTCAGAAATTCATCATGTGGCAAGTATTGAGAATCCTTTGGAGAGATGACTTGATAGGAATTTTAGAAAAGTTATTACACTGTTATAAATATTAATGAACTGAATCTAATCAAACCTTTATATCTTTGAGTCACCATAGTTGGAAGAAAATACTGTGAATAGAAATAACTTCTTGACAGAAATCATGAAGTATGCCATCCAAAAAATCTATACTGGGTATATTCTATATGGGAATTTTTATAAATGAGTGTTTAATGGGGAATGCTGTTAAAATTTGGTGCAATCTGTATGATTTCAATGGCATTTTTCACACAAATAAAATTAGAAAAGGACCAATAAAACATGAAAAATATAAATTATCTGACTAAATTCTAAGATGCATATGTGAAGTATTTGGCAAAACCCTTTTTGTGTAATTAATGTAAATTGTAAAAATAAAGTTGCATGGAAATGGAGCTGTGGCTCAATGTGATAAAGCACTGGCCTTGAGTGAAAGAGCTCAAGGACAAAGCCCTAGGCCTTGAGTTTAAACTCTGTGACCCACAAAACAAATAAGGTAGCAGGAAAACAAAGCAGGTACTCAAATTGGAAAGTGAGTGGCTAGTAGTACAAGGAGAGAAGGCCAACAGATTTAGTGAAGAGAATGAATGATGCAAATCTATTAATGTCAACTCAAAGACCTGCATGAAGATAGAAAACAAAAATCTGTTAAAATATTGAAATCTGCTCAAATAATCCCAAGAAGTTTTTAGGGAGAATGATAAATGAAGTAATGATCATGATGCAAATACTGTCATTTTAATTTATAGCACCTTTAAAACAATTGAACAATAATAAAAACACAAATTATTAAAAAAAAAGAGGTGGACAGAGGAGATGATGGAGAATAGTAGAGAGGATGAATTATGTTTTATAAATGTACTCTTTGACTCATTGTGTACATTATAAAAATTGGAATAATTCAAGCATCCAACAACCGGTGATTGAATAATAGAGCTCTGGTTTATTCATGTAATTGAATATTTTTCAGCCTCAAAAATTGAAGAAGACCCTGCTGTTTTGGAATACATGACACTTAGATATTCTTGGAAGCTTTTATATGACATGAAGGAAACCAAAAAAATAATAACAGATATTAGATGATTTCAATTACCTATGAGTTATAATATAGTCAAAGTCATAGAAATGATTTTTGTGAAGATTGAGTAAAAATAGGTCCCATTTACAGGTATGAAATAAGTTTCAGGTATGAAGCAATAATAATAACCAGTGAAGAATTATCATTGTGAGATTTCATAATACATACTTAGACTTCCCCAGGAGGATTCCATAGTAAATACAACATTAAAGTCAGTATACCTTTATTCAATATACACACATTATATACACATACTACTTGATCTTTCTCTCTTTCTCAAACACACACACACATACACATGCATGCACACACACATATATAACACTAGCATTTCTAACACAATAATAATAATAATAGTAACAACAACAGCAACAATAACTCTGTCATTAATGCTAGTACATGTATTACTATTAATGTTTTAGGGACTTGAATGTTTTTGTTTGTTTTAGGTCTCTCTTTGTGGAATAACATTAGTATTATATTTTCAGAATATATAAATAATTTTTAAATCATGGTAAGGAAAATTGAAAGTCACTTGGGAATCAGTATAAAAATAGGTATAGAGCTGCTCCAAAGTCTTAATACTCTTTCCTTTATGTTGTATTTCTAACCACATGGAAGCATCAGCCTGAGTAAGCATAGTATATATCATAAGGACTAATGTATTATGTTTAAAGAAAGGTTATAGAAAACACTGATTAATTACTTCAGACTTATTGACTTCTCTGGAAGTAATTGCTGTGGGTGAAAATAATTCCCTACCTAATGACCTTGTAGAGATATATACATGGTGGGGAGCTTTGGCCTTCTTCCAGTAGGTACATATGTTAGTTTGGGACGTCCAAGTCTCAGTCAAGACTTCAAATCACTTGTGTTCCAACCGAAAGCCTTACAGAATGGGCAGGGAATTTGGCCCAGTGGTAGAGTGCTTGCCTAGCATGCACGAAGACCCGGCTCGATTCCTAGGTAACACATACATAGAAAAAAGCTAGAAGTTGTGCTGAGGCACAGATGGTAGATCTCTAGCCTTGAGAAAGTCCAAGGACTGTGTTCAAGCCCTGAGTTCAAGTACCAGGACTGGCAAAAAATAAAGCCTTACAGACATGACAACTTCTCAATCAAATATAAATTATCAAGATACAAACACACACACACCCTAATAAAGTATGAGAGTATATGAAAAAAATTGCTACATGTTGTAAATATCTTGAATCAGTTCTAGATAACTAACATATAAGTAAAGAACTTCAATCTCCAGCTGCTAAAATTTGGCAAAATATATTATTCTGTAATATACCAGAAATACAGATTTGGTTATCAGGATATATGATGGCATTGTTAAATGTCTGTGAAGAGGGGCCAGTATTGGAAAGGGGCATTTATCCATAGCTGGAATGACATTAAGACAGTTGTTCTAGTGAGTGTACAAATTTACTTGGACAAAATATTTTATTTGAAGGATTGTAGACTTTGAGGGCCCTGCCAGTGAACACTTCACAGATGTGAGAAAAACTTTTTCTTGGTAAATGAAAGAAAAGAAATTTCTTTTATGTAGTAGCACAAAGTTAGCAATACTCCTGCCATCAATAATGAAAAAAGAAAAAAAAATACGTATCCAGTGAACTGTGTGATCTAGTTAAGGGCATGCCTTACCTGAGTGTTGAAGGAACTTCCTGCTCTCTCTTCGGTGTTTAATATAAAATAGGAGAGGAGACAGAACATCTAAAGCAAAGTCTTTTGAAAATGAAACTAGGAATTACTGTTAGCAGCCTCACGAGGTGCGACACAATGCTGGTTAAGAAATGTCTTTTGAGCAAAAATCACATCCACAGTGCTAAATGTAAACTATGATCCAAATATAAAGCCAAGGTTGGAACATGAAATCAATTGTCAATTTTATAGGCAGTAGTATATCAGATATTAAAATGCACAAACTTACTGTGAGAACCCTTCAATCTAGTTGAATAATGGCATTGGATTTAGTACAGATACAATCAAAGACATTTAAAGTGTGTTTTTAATCTTTCTCTATACCTGTTATAGAAATTCTAATACACTTACAATTTTAAAAATATTTAATAATTAGATAAACGTTATGTACAGAAAAGTTACATTTATGTAAGTAAGATCAAGAGTACATTGCTTTTCTTTGTTTTTGTTTGGTTTGGTTTTCTTCAGTTTATTCACTCAGTTGGAATGATATGAAACAAAGTTACCAGTCTGCCATTACTTCTGTATTATAGCATTTAATGCCTGTAATTCTACTTTCTAGTTTCTTCTTTTTTAAATTTTATTCTTTATTTTCAGGGTAATATATAGAGGGGTTAGTTACATTCATCAGGTAGTCAGTACATTATTTCTCACACATTGATACCCTTTCTCATGTTTTTGCCCCTCTTACTCTCCCCCAACACCCTCTCAGTGATCTTGTTCCCCACATCCCTTTCCTGTTTCAAATAAACAAATAATTGTATATACAATACACCAGGTAATGAAGTCAGATATTGTAACAACATGAGATTAACCAAAGGGCAGTGCAAGAGAAGAGAAATAACATAGTACATTAAGAACAACAATCACACAAAAGAAAGCTCTTGTTTCCATATCCTAGAGATCCTTTCATTTAGTCTCATTCTGTATAACCATATGTACCTAAGTTTTGAGTTATTGCAATCCTCTGCTAGGAGAGTCATAGATGTGTACTAATTATTACAAATGAGGGAAAACATTGAGCCTTTGTTCTTTTGGGTCTGGCTTACTTCACTTAGTATGATTTTTTCCAAGCCTTTCCATTTCCTTACAAATTAGGCAATGCCTTTCTTTCTTATGGCAGCCTAGATTTCCATTGTGTATGAGTACCACATCTTCTTGTTACATTGCTTTTTGTACAATGTCATCCTTCCATCTCTCTCTCCCAGTTTTTTCTCTTATCCCCACCCACAATATTTATACTTCATTTTCCTTTAGTTTTCTTTTTTGCCAGTCCTGGAGTTTGAACTCAGGACCTAAGCACTGTCCTTGAGCTTTTTCAAGGATAGCACTCTACCACTTGAGCCACAGCATTACTTTTGACTTTTTCTGTGTATGTGGTACTGAGGAATCAAACCCAGGGCTTCCTGGATGCTAGACAAACACTCTACCAATAGGCCACAAATATGGCCCTTGTAGATCATTTTGAACAGTGTCTAATGTGTACCACTTCTGCATTTGTTCACCCTTTGTCCTTTCAACTTCTGTGCCCCCACTTACCCTCCAGGGGTCAGATAAATAAACAACATAAAAAAGACAAAAAGAAAAGAAAAAAAACAACAATAAAGCAAAACAAAACATTTTGTTTTCATTTCGCAGAGTTCATTTCAATAAATATTTTTTGATATGAACAGAGACTCATATGTTTTGTGCCACTGTGTCCCTCTCCAAAGAGTACCCTCCTTTAGTTTAAAATATTTTTAAACTTGGAGCAGATTATTGTAATTGTAATGTGATGAGACTTCTAGGAATTTTTTTTTTTTGGTGTTTTGCTTTGTTCTGTCATGGAACTAGAACTCTAGGCCTGGGAGTTTTCCCTGAGCTTTTCAGCTCAAGGCTATCACCATACCCCTTGTTTCACAGTGACACTTCCCTGATAGATGTTCTTGAAATGTGAATCTTCTGCATGCAAAACAGTCCTGAGTCCTAGGGGCAGAGGACATATAGCATGGTAGTGAGACTCAGACAGGACATGGGATCATCTTTCTTCCACCTGTATCACTGTTTCCTATATGACTAATAGAAAGTAACAGAAGAGAAGAAGGGCTATGTCAGATAGATTGCAGGGCCCATTTAGCTATTTAGTAAATCCCCATCTACTGCCAACTTCTCTTGAACAGAAGAAGAGCTCCATGCTGGGAAAGTCTTGGGGGAAGTCCACATGTGGACATGAACCTCCTGCAAGCACCTGCAGACATAGAGTTGAAAGAAGATGCCTAAGATGCAGCACTAAGAATATCCTGGCTGCTATAACACAATGCTTGAAACATTTATAATGGAAGTTTATGTGGCTCCTCGTTCTGGAGGCTGGAAATCAAGATCTGAGGAAGCCAATCTAGCCATTGCCTTGGATACTTGGTGACACTATAGAAAAGCAGATGGACAAAAAGTTGTATGTGAGAGGTCAGAAATGTTGCCTAATAGTAGAGTCCTTCCCTCCATGCACAGAGACTTGGGTTCCTAGGTACCACATACATAGAAAAAACCTGAAGTAGTGCTGTGGCTCAAGTGGTAGAATGTTAGCTTTGACTAAAACTGCTCCAGGACAGTGCTTAATTCCTGAGTTCAAGCCCAAGAATGACTATATATAATATATCATATTATATATATGTGAGAAAGATATGACTATATATAATATATCATATTATATATATGTGAGAAAGATATGTCACTCTAATAATTTAATCATTTTCTAATTTTAAAATTATATTTCAGTAGATGTTTTTCTTCTTTCCTAATGCATCTCTTTTTCCTGTACTTCTTCGTTCCTTTTACTTTCCCTCCTGCATTCTACAGGATTTTTTCTACTTGTTTAGTCTTTGCCGATCAAATATGATTGAATGGAAGGTAGTTTCTTGGTTTTTCCTTTTTTTCTTTTACATTTAGTACAAGTAATTTATTTCAGTTTTTGCTTTTTCAAGAGGACAATTAACTAATTAAAGTTAGAAAATATTTTAGAAAATGACAATCAATACTATTTCCAAAACCACAGAAAAATGTTTTTAGAGCTCAGAGTTAGAATTAACATGACAGCAACCTAGAGGGAAAAATAAGAATTCTATATATTTGTATGTTTATCTTTCAGTTACAATTAGTAAAGTTTTAGACCTGTATCAATTATCCTGTCCCAATGTACATTTTTATCATCCACTATGTTTATTTTTTAATTAATTATGTTTTTCTTATTGTAAAGGTCATTTATAAAAGTGTTACAGTTATGTTAGTCAGGTAATGAGTACAGGTTTAGGAAGAATTTCTTTTACTATTTCTGGAAATAATTCTGTTCATCGAAATGCTGAAAATAGAGGCACACAATGGAATTTTAAGCTGCCATCAGAAGAATGACATTGCCCCATTAATAAAGAAATAGAAAGACTTGGAAAAACTCATATCAGGTGAAGTAAGCCCTCATTTGCAATTATTAGTATACTTCTAGGATTCTCCTAACAGAGGATCACAATAGCTCAAAAACTATGTACCTATGGCCACATAAGAGGAAGATAATCAGAATGAACTTTATCTCATGTTATTACTATATCTAACTTGGATACCTGGAATTTTGGATATAAGTTATTTGTTTATTTGAAATAGGGAAGGAAAGAGGAAAAACAAGATGATTGGGAGGGCTGGGGATAGGCAAGTAGAAGGAAAGCATGGAAGGTATATTAATGTAACTGACAAATATAATTGTAACTCCTTTCTACATTAGTCTGAGTATAAGATACAATTTAAAAAAGAAATGTACTTAATACATGACTTATTTAATTGTAACCCCTCTATATGCCACCTTTATAATAAAAATAAAGAAATTTAAAGAATAAAAAATAGAGGTATGACTCAATTGGTAGAACATCAGGCTTAGTAGAAAAGCTAAAAAAGGATGTGAAGCCCTGAAGTGAAACCCTATAAGTGAGACAGACATTCAGACAGACAGTCAGCTGACCGAGACACACACACACACACACACACACACACACATGCAAAATATATAACTAAAACATAATAACATACTTCATTTCATAATTATTTTAATTAAAATTTGAGGTGAAGATAAATACTAAAATAGATACTTGCACCCTTAATTAACTAGGCCTTTAATCATCTTTCAGTTTGGGGTGTTTTCAGAAGATGAGACATGAAATTTGTTACAAGTTTATAAACAAAAACTGATTAACTGATTAGGATATCCAAAGCACTGTGGGGTATTATGATTGATTATGCACAGCTGCCTAAGGTTCACAAGGAAAAGAAAAAATAGTGGAGAATGTGTTGCAGAATGAACAGGTAACACCTTAAAAGCTACAGGAAGATCATCCATTCAGAAAATCCAGAGGGTGGATGTTACCGATCAGAATAAATACAATTTGTCAGAAGTGTAATTAGAGTAAATGTTCACAAAATCTGTTCCTAGATTTTTGAGACATTCTGTAGCTTAGAAGTATCTTATACTATATAAGACAGCCTTCACCACACATTCCAAAACTTTGCCTTTAAAAAGAAATGTAGCACAATGGCTGAGTGAAAGAATCATATATTTTTAAATAGCATAAATATAGAAGAGTATGATGTCACATACCACTCAACTTAGAACTGAAAATAGAGTGCATATTTAGTAAGCTTTGTGTTTTTTAACAGTCATATATCCCCACATTTTCTATTTATTCTCAGGATATATTCTTCTAATCAATCTGTATTAAGGAACTGAAAGCTCATAGAGTACCCCCAAAATCTGTGGCTCACATACATAAATCTAGCTACAGAAATGGCTGAAATCTGAAGATCATAGTTCAAAGCTAGATAGGTAGAAAAGTTTGTGAGACTCTTATCTACAATTAACCTCAAAAATCTGGAAGTAGAACTGTGGCTCAAGTGGCTGAATACAAAAGCTCAAGGATAGCATTCAAGCCCAGAATTAAGCCCCTCAACATAAAAAATATAACAAAGAAAGATAGGAAAGGAAAGGAAAGAAAAGGAAAGGAGGAAAAAAGGAAGGAAAGAGATGCATGCATAAACATGTATTGTATATGTACCAACAAATGTATATTTATGTAAATAAATATAGGTAAATGCATAGCTAGATGTACATATTTCCATATACATAACTGAGTAACATAAATATATTCATGAATGATATGAACATATTTGTAATACATTAAATAAAAATATATATTAACTTAAATATATGAAATATGATTAGCATACATTATTATCAAAAGAATATAAATCATATGTAACCCAACAGATTATAATACTAAATAGTGTACAATATTCACAAATATATGTAATGTTTGAAAACTCAACTATATCACTCATTTTTAATATAACATTAATAAATTCTCATTTACTGAAACTTTGGTGTCCTTTGGCTTAGAATATATGCTTGAAATTAATAAAATATTCTTCAGAATATGAAATATAGCATGTGCCACACACAATTATATATATATAATTTTATATGTATAACACATGCATATATATTTGTAATGTATATATAGCATAGTTATCTGTAATTTTGAACATACCATGTTACTTCATGACTTCATGGTAAGCTCATAAAATTGTATCATATACATATAATGAATTGCATTCTAAAGAACATTTATTGTGTAAAGGACGCATGAACTAGATTTTATGATGAGCATTAAGTGCAAAATTTTGAGCACAAATCTCTGTTTCTTTAAGAGAAATCTGTTATCTGTAAGCCTGGATTTCTAATTTTCTACCTATGTAAACCTGAACAATTATCTTTTTTCTGGTCACAGTCATTACCTCATATGATGCTAATTAAAGATAAACCACAAAACTCTCTCAGCCACATTAATGAACCTCTCTACTTTTAACGGGACGGTTTCCCTTATACTTTCTATAATCAATTCTTCATGATTAAGCATTAATTTAAAATTAATAAAGACATTATTTCATTCCAAGACTTACAGCCCATTGATTGCTTCCTTGTCAGTATTCAGACAAATATTTTTACTACAGACTTTAAAGTTCTATGTCAAGTTATAACTTCAGAGAACTACAGAGTCAATGACACCAGAAATGTATCCAAAAATGAAGAAAAAGTTTTTTCTACTGTCAAGAATTTAGTTAATATTCAGAGAAATGTAAATAAAAACTACACTGAAGTTTTATCTCACTCTCATGAGAATGGCTGTAACCATAGAAACCAACAACAGCACAGAACAACTATTGTGGAGGAAGCAGGGGAAGAAGACCCATTTTTATACATTCATATTTCTACTGGAAATATGAATTAGTGTATCCATTATGGAACCCAATATACAGGGTCCTGGACAAAATAGAAAGTAAAAATATTACATAATAAAGGCATAACAGTCCTAGGTATTTACACCAAACTATTGAAAGTCAGTGTTTAGTAAAAATATAAATATAATCCATGTTTACAGTATTCACAGAACCCAAGTTAGGAAATCAGCCTAAGTCTATACCAACAGAGGAGTGGATAAACAAAACGTATTTAAATACATTGGAATATTTAGTCTTAAAGAAAGCAATTATGTCATTTGCAGAAATAAAATCTTTCAATACTTAGAGGAGATAACAACAAAACAAACAGAAAACCCCAAATCCAAACTTCATGAAATCAATGTTTACATATTATTTTTTCATATGTAATGTTTAGCAGGTAAAAAGGATAGTAAAATATGAGGATATGGGCAGGATGGGAAGGAATAATGAAGAGAGGAACAATGATCATGTTATAATATATTCTTGTACTGAAGGAAATGTCACTGAATCTCATTAATGTGCACAGAGTAAGAAGAATTTATTTATAAAAATATAATGGGTTGGGGGGAAGCAAGATGGCGCTGAGACAATAGGGACCCAGCCTGGCTCTCTCCCACAAAAAGAGAGAATCAGGGAATCCCACGAGCCAACCATCTTAAGAAATCCACAACTACAAATTCAAGAAGAACGAACAAGTACACAAACTGGAAAAGAAATCCAGATAAAGCATATATACAACATTCTCAAAGAATCCAAAACATGAGGACTCCTCCCCAACCCCTTGCCGCTGGCTTCAAGCTGCAAAAGCCACGGCAGAGGGCGCCAGGCCCAGGAAGCCCAGAATTCCAACATGGGGTGGAATTCAGACCCAGGAATCCCACACAGACCAGGCACAGGCAGCACAGATGGTAGCGGAGACCAGAGGGGAAGCAAAGGACCCACCAACACCATGGAGCAGCTCACAGCCAAACCCAGGTGAGTAAGTAGTCCAGCGGGTTCCCCCAAACCCATCGTGAAAGCAGAGCTGGAGGAGAACTACAGAACTTAACCCAGACACCTACCACCCTGCTCAAGAAAGACTGGCAAGTGCGGGGGGTGAGGGGAGGAATTCAGAATCCTGTCCCTTCCCCCAAAGCCTCCCTCCCCCATTGACTGGAGACTGACAGGTGGGCAGGCACTAAGACCTAGCACCCCACCCAAAGGGGTGGAGGCATCCCTGCTCCCACAGGCTCAACAGCCTCTTCTCCCAGGCCAAAGGCCCAAAGACCCCGCCTTCCAACAGCAGGTGGGGGTGTGCTTGAGTCTGGGAGCCAGCACCTGACTAACCCAAACCTAATTGGGGTGCCCTCCTGCTGGGAGCTTCCAGCAAGACAACACCAAGGGCCCCCCCCCCCCACGAAGTCACAGAAAGACTCTCAACTAAGGCGCCTGGTTCTTCTCTGAAACACAGCAGGGAACTGAAGGGATGACCAGCAAGGGCCTACCTCACCATCTGAGAGCCAGAAAGGTGTGGCTCTGCCCTTAGAGCACACCTCCTCTGCTGGACCCCATCTGGGGCCACAAGCTAGCCTACTCCTGGAAACTCCCAAACCTCCCAAACCACAGGCCCTCTGCTGGGCCCCGCCACCGGAAATAGGGTGGGCAAACTAGCCACCAGGCTCCACGGTCGAAGCTCCCAAACTGCGGGTCCACAGCAGGGCCACTGGTTGGCTAGCTGAGAGAAGGCTGTGCAGTGGCACACAGCCTCTGGGAACAGGCTGACACTGGTAAAAGCTACAATCTCTGACCCAGTCAGCAGCAGAACTAATTTGGCTGAGAACCACATATAAACAGATTCCCAGAACCACCAGGCCTAAACCAAGTAAATTCCACCACCTACAGACCACAGAGCAAACCTACAACAACAGTCTCCAATGTGTTGGAAAGCACAACAACAAATCAAGAAATACATAAATAATCAAAGCCCACACAAAGCCCAAAATGAAGTAAGAGTGAAAGGATGAGAGAGATGTCACCATCCCAAGAAATGACACCTTAAGCAACATGAAACATGACTCTATTCAAGGAGATGATTGTGGACTTGATTACAGAGATTAAAACATAATTCCAAAAACAATTCCAGGAACATAAGCTGGAAATCACCAAGGAGCTCCTCTACTTCAAAAGAAAAATAGAAAAAATTATACATCCCCAGAAGAAAAGATTGATACCTTCACAGCAGACACGATCAGCTCAGTGTCCACAATGAAAACAGAAAGGGAAGCATTAAGCAACAGACTGACAGAGATGGAGAATAGGACCTCAGGAACAGAAGATAAAACACAAGAGCTGGAACAGAGAATCATCAGTCTGGAGAAATCAGTCAGAATTCACCAAAGGGAACTCCAGGACCTGGCAGATGCAGCCAAGAAATCCAGTCTTCGTATAATAGGAATCCAAGAAGGGGAGGAGTTTCTTAATAAAGGAATACAACCCTTATTCACCAAAATCATAGCAGAAAATTTCCCCAACCTCAAAAGGGAAAATACTCACATTATTGAAGGCTTCGGAATTCCAAGAAGGCAAGATCCTAGAAGGAACTTGTCTAGACATATCATAGTAAAATAAGACCTACACTACAATGGAAGCAAAATTAGAATAACTGCAGACCTCTCCACACAAACCCTAATGCAAGAAAAGCTTGGGAAAATATCATTCATGTTGTGAAGACCAACAACTTCCAACCCAGACTAATATATCCAGACTACAGACCTATTTCTCTAATGAACACAGACACAAAACCCCTCAATAAAATACTAGTCAAGAGAATCCAGAAAAAAAATTTAAAACTTATACACTACAATCATGCAGACTTTATCCCACAGATGCAAGATTGGTTTAACATTTGCAAATTAATCAATATAATGCATCATATCAATAGAGCTAAGGATAAGAATCATATGATAATTTCACTGGATGCTGAGAGGGCATTTGACAAAATATGACATCCATTGTAGAAAAAATAGGAATAAGAGGTAAATTCCTTAAAATAATTAAAGCCATATATGACAAACCTACAGCCAGTACTATAACAAATGGTGAAAGTCTGGAAACATTTAACTCAAAATCAGGAACAAGATAGGAATGCCCATTCCTTCCACTTCTCTTGGATATAGTGCTGGAACCCTTAGCCAGAGCAATAAGGAAAGAGAAGTACATCAAAGTAATCCACATAGGGAAAGAAGAAATTAAACTATTCACATATGACTTGATCCTCTACCTGAGTGACCCAATAAGCTCCACTCCCAAACTCCTAGAATTAATGAAACACTTTAGCAAAGTGGCAGGATACAAAATTAACCTGCAAAAGTCAGTAGCCTTCTTGTACACCAACAATACACAAACAGAAGTCCAAATCAAGAAAATGATCCCATTTGCAATAGCCCCCAAAAGAATAAAATACTTAGGAATTAACTTAACCAAAGATGTAAAGGAATTATTTAATGAAAACTATAAAAGCCTAATGGAAGAAATTAAAGAGGATACCAGGAAATGGAAAGGTATCCCATGCTCATGGATAGGGAGAACCAATATAGTGAAAATGGCTATACTGCCAAAATTGATGTACAAAGCCAATGCAATCCCCATCAAAATACCAAAGACATTCTTTATTGAAATAGAAGATATAATCGGAAGGTTCATATGGAACAAGATAATACATAGAATTGCCAAAACAATTCTAGGCGAAAAGAGCAATGCAGGTGGTATTACAATACCAGACTTCAAACTCTACTATAGAGCCATAATAACAAAAACAGCATGGTATTAGCACAAAAATAGACCAGAAGATCAATGGAACAGAATAGGAGATCCAGAAATACAAACACATACCTATAGTCAACTTGTATTTGACAAAGGAGCCAAAGATATACTATGGAACAAACACAGCCTATTCAATTATTGGTGCTGTCAAAACTTGGCAGCCACATGCAGAAAACTGAAAATTAACTCTAGCCTTTCACCATCCACAAGCATTAACTCAAAATGGATCAAAAACCTCAATGTCAGACCAGAGACTTTAAAACTGCTACACGATAGAGTTTGAGAGACACTGGAATTCAAAGGCACAGGCAAATAATTCCTGAACAGATTGGAGAGAGACTCGATAAATGGGACTACCTAAAAATAAGAGGTATCTGAACAGTTAAGAGCATAGCCACAAACGTAGAGAGACAGCCAACCAACTGGGTAAAGGTATTTACCAATAATACATCAGACAAATACTTAATATCCAGTATCTACAGGGAACTCAAGAAACTAATCCCCCCAAACCCAACAAACCAATATCACTAAATGGGCAAGGGAACTAAACAGAGACTTATTAAAAGAAGAGGTTAAAATGGCAGAAAAGCATATGAGAAAATGCCCATCATCCATGGTCATAAAGGAAATGTAAATAAAAACAACCCTGATACCACCCAGACAGTGCCAGATGCTGGCAGGGTTGTGGAGAAAAAAGAACTCTACTATACTGCAGGTGGGATTGTAAAATAGTTCAGCCACTGTGTAAAGCAGTGTGGAGGTTTCTTAAAGAACTGAAAATTCACCTATGGGAGGAGAGAGAGAGAGAGAGAGAGAGAGAGGAGGGAGGGAGAGAGAGAGAGGAGGGAGGGAGAGAGAGAGAGAGAGAGAGAGAGAGAGAGAGAGAGAGAGAGAGAGAGAGAGAGAGAGAGAGAGAGGAGGGAGGGAGGGAGAGAGAGAGAGAGAGAGAGAGAGAGAGAGAGAGAGAGAGAGAGAGAGAGAGAGAGAGAGAGAGAGAGAGAAACTGTTATTGTTGAAGTTATATTTTGAGCATTTCTGACTCACACTAAAAAATACTGAAAGTAGAAGTTTTGAGATACATTTTTGTAAAGCTGGATGGAGAACATAGGATTGTAGAACCTCAGGGAAACAAGTCATTCTCTTGTCCTAATGTTAATACAAAAAAGTTGCAGCAACCTCTTCTTTACACACAAGGGCATCTGATGTTCAACTCAATAATGGACATTTTGATGACAAATTTCTTAAATGCAAAAAATAGATTCTGAGAAATTGGGAGACAATCCAAGTTCTGAACCTAATAGTAAAAGCAGGTCCAGTTTTTGCATATTATATGGATAGGTGTAATTTTTCATTTTCACATTTTGGGGTGTGTGTGTGTGTGTGTGTGTGTAGGCTCTGGCTCTAGAGCATGAACTCAGAGCTTATTCCTAAGCTTTAATGATGAATGCTAGCACTCTGCCACTTGTTCCACAACTCCACTTCCAATGTCTTGATAACTAATTTGTGATAAGAATCTCACTGACTTTCCAGCCTAAATGACTTTGAACCACAATTCTCCAATTCTCAGCTTCTTGAGTAGCTAAGATTACAGTCATGAGCCACCAGTACCCAGCTTGGATAGCTATAATTTTGTATTCAAATATAATGATATACTTATTAGAGTAAAGGATACTGTTTTTATATCTGATCAAAAATGTTAGCATTCTAAGGTTAAGCCAAAGCAGATATTACTTTCTGTATTTCGCAGAAGACAAGTGTGCAGGGACTGGTGGGTGAATACAGTCATATATCCCATCCTATGTGGAAACTTGAGAGGATGTTTGGGATTAGGAAGGATGAGGGGAATGATGGAAACGATGACATTGATCAAGCCACTGTACTCCTAGCTGAGGTACCAAATTGAAATATGTGTATACAACTACTTTAAAAAGAGGTATATATTTTATTTCAGTACAACTAGAATAGTTAAATCACAATTACAATTTAGGCTAGCCAATAAATATTTGACTTCAGTGTCTATCACATTGCAGGATAAAATCATGGGAATCATTATGTCACATGACCTTAAATATTAACAGTAGTGCTTTCCTCCCAAAGTAATTGAGCATGAAGGAACCTAAAGCAGCTGCAGATAGGTTCTCTAAGAATAGAAAAGAAAGAAGGAGGTTCATTAACCTACATTTTATTGATGTGGAAGCATATTTTACATTACAATTAAAGTCAAATATCACTGCTTCATTCAACAGTTTTTTGCAAGCAAGAAATTTAAATGTCTATTAATGATATAATAAAAAAGAACAATTGCTTTTATGTTTAATAATGTGCTATCTATAATATTTTATTTATATAGTATTATCCTTTCCATTTTAAGCTGGAAGATATAAAATAATTCTCATTTATATTAGTATTCCTCTGGTAGTCTTTTAGGAAGAAAGCCTAGAGAGATTGTAGTAAGTCCTCAAGCCATGAATACTAAGTAGATTTGGTACAGCCCTTCTCAGAGCAGCTTACTAAAATGGGGTTGGCAGTAAAATACATGATTAGCATTGTGGAATTTTAGAAAACTTTGTTCTTACCTTCTAAGGAAAATATTCTTTGTTCATTATTGAAAGAATTATTTACTGGGAAATGGTTAATCATAGTCCATGCATAACTTCTCTCAAAACCTAGTTCTGTAACTGTCTAGATATGTAACCCTGCACAAGTTAATTAACCTCCTCACTACTCAGTCTTCTCCTCTGTAACCTCATCCAAATGGGGTGGCTGTGATTATTAAATAATCAAATTTTATATATTACTTACCCCCAAATGAGCTGATTTTATAAAGCATTTTGGAACATACTAATTATTATCCATTTTGTAGAATAATCAAAACAGACATGAGAGATATGTTTCACCTCACCCTGTCCTTCTCCATCAATTTTATTTTCCTTTTTGCTTTTTTTACTTCACATTCCCTGAACTTTAAGCTGCAAAATCACACATAAACAGCTCTGAAAGAAACTGTCTTAAGACTGCATCCATGATTTCAACCAAGGACCATCAAAGTACAATCATGTGAATGAGTATAGCATGTTTAGGGAAATGTGAACTGAATCACCCCCCTCCATAAAGAAAGAAAATGTACATTGTCTTTTCCTTTCCACAGAATACTTTCAATTATGTTTTGTGCAGGAAATTTCTTAATTTTCAGCAAGCTTCTCAGTTTATATCTCGTGAGTTAGACATTTATCTGTAGTTCTTCATTTTGAGCTACATAAGTGATACTTTGTTTTGACTAAAAAAAAAAAGGCCATTAAGTGATTTTTTTATACTCAGTGTGTTGAACACTGGTTAGCATAAAAACATTATGTGTTTATATTTGTTGAAGGAAGAACTAAATATCTGCAATGTACCTGAAGCTCTATTCAGCAGTACTGACAAGATGAAAAGAGCCCATGAAACAGTTTCTTTTGTGTTCTTTGTAGGAGGACTTACACTAAGTATAAAAGGAAATCAAGGGTTATGGTGAAAAACCTATGATAGAGACAATGTTAGCAAATGTGTGCCTTTGTGTGTAGGTATGAGGGATGGAGAATATTGAATGATATACACTCCCTAAATTGTATTATCAGACAAGTTGGTCACACGTGAAACATCTTTTTCTAGACATTACTTAAGCATCTATTAGCTCATAAAGAATTAAAGGTGCCATCAAACCACTAAAGGTAAACAAATTTTTTAATTTTAAAGGAAAATCTTTCAGGGAAAAGTGACATGAAGTACTCTAGGTAGTAATTAATTTAAAAAGGGTGTAATGGTAATAATGGTAAACAGAGGAAATGAATGTTATTGGAAACCCGAATGATCACATTTTAGTTAAAGCTCATTGGCCACATAATTTTACTGCACCCATTTTTGCAATTGAGAAAGATGGTTCTGAAAAATCTGAAAGTGATTCCTGTGTATAGATCATACATGAAAAGCCGAGTTAACACTGAATAGATAAGAATATATAAAATTATATCATGAGTAATAGTTCAAATTGGATCTTATCACACAAAAAAATAAGAAAAAGAAATGAGAGACATTTCCATTTTGAGGTCATACACCTACACACATACATTAATTTCATATGTATACATATATATATATATATATATATATATATATATATATATATATATAGTTGTATGTGTTTTGCTCCTTCGGAAAATATTGTTGAAGGTGTGAGATAAATATGGCTATCTAGTGATTGAAAATAAATTTTGATTTACATAAAGACCCCAATTTCATGTGATGGTGTATTGTCAATCTAAAATCCATCTTTTTCTAACCAAAACATTTGAATTCTGTCAAACAGTTAATTTTCATTTTGTTTTATTTTAACATATAATGAAATGGTTGGCTGCCAATATTTTATGGAAATGATGTTTGTGTGGTGTTTGTCAGAGAGTCAGACAAGTAAGTACATACTATGGATTGGGTATTGTTATCTTCATTATAATTAGTCTGTTCTTAGAATCTCTGAGTCCAGTGCTATTTTCAGTTAGATGGTTAATTCATTTCAGCTTACAGAGATTTGATGGCCAAAAATAATTTGATAAACTAAAAAAGAAAATCAATAAAGATTCTATTTAACATTACCTGTGGTTTGATGAGGCAAACCAGGCTATTAGCCAAATAATGGTTCGTCAGAATGTAAATAATGCGACACATAGCTGAGGCGGTTTATATAAATGTGGTCTTAGCTTTTCCCTCAGGAAACTGATACATAGACAGTGGTTCTGTCATTTATCCAGGTCATCAAATACAGAAGTTAGTTTTTGTCACCCTACTTGTCCATCTTGTTAGACAAAGTCCTTATAATTGTCACTTAATGTTTTAAGATCATTGCTCTAGTACTGAAATCACATCTTCAGTGAAGAGACACAGGGGGATGAAAGGGAGGGAGCACATACTTGTTTAAATTACATGTTTATCAAAAAAAATCATAATTTTCATGAACTACCACCTAGGTGACGTTTCTATTTCCTAATTTCTTGCTACAAACTTGTCATGCCTATATATACAGAAGCTCAGGAAATTGGGAGAACAATTTCCTCAAGATTTGTATTCACCATGGTTCTTAACTTTGCTAGGACATTAGAATCATCTAGAGAGCTTTAAGAATACGGATGTTTGAGTTCATTGGTTTACTCCTTGAGATAGGTTTATTATTGCCTTAAATAAAACAAGGACAGTGTTGTGAGTTTACTGCTTTCCACATGGTGCCCCCTGGAGTTGTGCGGTATGGAAACGACCTAATCACTGAGAAATGCCTACCGTTAGTAGGGGCAAGGTGTAAGCAATGAAATGTGTCTCTAACACATTTTGGTTAAACTCAAAAGCCTGGAAAACAGAATCTTACTTATAAAATACTTAGATGAGATTGAGGAATTAGAGAATATGTTTAGGGAAAGGGAAAGTTTAATCTTAAAATGGATTTTTAATTTTAACCAAACCATATTATTTTATTCAGTCAATTTAATAGCCTCCCATCTATATTTTTATTATTTACTTTATTATTTACTTCTTAATGGTTAATTTTTATTTTGATGAAGTGTCTCTTTGTGATCGGAGCTATTCTAAATTTACTAGGTTGCTACTTCAGCCTCCCAAATGCTGGGATTACAGGCATGAGCCATATTGATCAAATGTTGGGACCTTATCTCCATCTCTGAGGCCTGTTTATCATTCTGGCTCAGCGGAAAGGGCTTTGGCATTCCTCACATTCCTTGCACACCTCTCATGTCTGTGGGAGGCCTCCAGCACAGCTGCCATGGTCTGTGCCTGATGGAAATGAGTACCTATGTCCTGGGTGGCCACCATCCACCTCTCCATAGATCTGCTTTTTAATCCTGAGCAAGCCATTTTATGCTCATTGTTCATACCCTCCCAAACCATCATCTTAACAAACTGGTCCCTAAGCTCTCCAGGGGGAACTTTCTTTTTATGTTCCCCTCAACTCTATCAATCCTGGTCTTTGGATAATTCCTGCTATTGGAGACTCAGAGGGACCCTCCTCAAGTTTTCTCCAGGCTGCTAGGCCCAGAGCTCTAATCTGATCCTGATAGGGAGGGTGTATGGCTGCCTGCTGGACCCCCATTGAGTATTGACCAGAGATCCCTGTAAGCATCCCCAAAGTAATAGGGATTACAGGTTGGGCATGCTGGTTCCTCTCAGCCTGTTGGCAGCATTCTTCCTTATACAGGGCACACCACTTAATAAAAAGGGGGGCCGGAAGAACTGCTTTGGCCAGAGCCATCCAATGGGCTGCAGTACATGGTCGACGAGCAAGGCCTTGGAGGATTGTTTCCGTCCAAGGAGCATTAGGGCCATCTTCTAAGACAGCCTTTTTGAGTTCCTTAAGGTCACAAGGTTCCCATGGATACCAGGCTGCAGGACAGTTACCACCTGGGTTAACATTAACAGGAAATAGGAGGCAGGACTCTGAACCAGGTGGTGGGTGGAGCCCAAGCACAGTGGGGGTTGGGAAGCTAGCAGGGTAGCCCAGGCCCAGACCCTTATGCAATACTGCTGCTGGGGCCTCAGGGTCTGGGTACAGTGGGGGAGGAGCAGAGGGTGATGTGAAAGGATTGGAAGAAGATCTGAACTCTAACAAAGAAGGATGGAGGCTAGATTTGGATCTCAGAGACCAAAAAGCAGCCCTTTATTTGAATTCTTATGGAGCTCTTTCACATCTCCCTGAGCAAAGTCTGGCCTTTCTGTAGACAGTGAGAGATTAGGATCTCTGCTGGGAGTAAGGGAGGCATCTGGCCTCTGTTTGTTAACTATGCCCCTGGGGGATTGGGCCCTCTGCTTGGAGGGCCAAGGAGGAAAACAAGTCTTTAGACAGGACAAGACTGGATAAAATCTTAGTGGAGGAATCTCGCCTTGATTAATCTGGGCTTTTCTGATTAGATGCTCAACTTTGTCCCAGGTATTCCAATCAAACAAGTCCTTAGCTGGCAGCCACGGGGCTTTAGCTGCCTGTGATTCAGAAATCTCTAACCCTTGACTCTCAAGATGGATTTTAAGAGAATCAAGGGGAGGGTCATTCTTAGAAAAAGTCTTTCCCATATTTTATGGGAATATACTTACCCGCAGTCCGCTTGGCTCATCGGCGAAAAGAGTTCTGGAGCATGTGGAGCCCTCACACAGGTGGCAAAGATCCTCTAACGGGGCACCAGTTGTTGCTACTGTGGAGCAACACGGGTATGGGGAGGGACACCCAGGGCCAGCCTGAAGTTCCCCGGAGCTGAGCAAGATGGTAAGTATCAATGACCCAGCCCTCCCCCAATTTCCAGGGAAGAAACCACACTGAGCCAGGAGCTGTGTCAGCCATGAAAGAAAAGCAGATCTCTCATTTATTGCATCAGGCACTTATTTGTATACTGTTGGGGAAAGAGAAGGTGGGAACTGGGAAGCTAGCCAATGGGACTAGGGCCACCATGCTATCAGTAAGGTTCCGGGGCAAACTTTTAGGTACTGGATGGTACCAGTGCAGGAAAGCGCACAGGACTGCTGGGGATGGGGAGGGGGGCTCCGTAGAATCTTGTGCACAGAGATAAGAGAGGTATGCAAGGAACTCGAGGAATGCCTGGCCAAAGCCCTTTCCTCTGAACTGGAATGATGAACAGGCCTCAGAGGTGGAGATAAGGCCCCAATAATCAAATTCTAGTCACTTATTTTCACCATTGGTGTAACAAAATGTATTACTTTTAAACAATTTAAAAGGGCAAGTATTTGTTTTGGCTCATGGTTTCAGTCCATAGAACCCTAACCTTTTAATGTCCAGGTTTAAGCATCATGGAGGTGAGACTTGTGAATTGAGACCCCATTATACAACTACTTAAATGTAATTATGACAATAAGGAATAGAAAAAAATTCCAGTGACAATGGCATGTATAAGTGAGGCCTTTTTGAAGATTAGATGTAACCAATCTTGTGGGGCCCAGGCCAGTATTACTGACTCTATAAGAAAAAGAAGAGGAAGCAATGGAAGAAATTGTGCTGCAAAGTTTGCTGAGCCTCTATGCAACATCATTTCCTTTATTACAATGAAGAAGCCTCTTTCCAGGCCCAGTCCATGCTATTAGACCTTCTAATCTCCAGAATGCCATAGAACGTTCTATCCCTTATAAGTTACCCAGGCTTCAGTTCCCTCATGTAGCAAAAGAAACCAACTAATACGTGCAGATAAAGAAAGGTATATATAATGCAATACTTACAAGGTTTGTCTGCTAGTTTTGTCCTTCCCTAGTAGCAGGAAATTTGGATTTGGTATAGTTCCTACCATTGCCAGAATCTGTTCCGTATGTTCATCATTGTTCAGCTGGGCCTCACCTCTTTGTTTCCATACCTGCTTTCTTTCTGGCAGTATGGAATTTTGGCAAGTATTAAGCAAAACTGAAGGCACATAACAAATTTCCAATAAAAATACCTAACCTTGTGTCCTAAATGAACTTCCCTAGAAGACACAATTTCATACATGTTGCCACAAAGGCATTGTTGGTATAATTAAGTAAATCCTGAATAACTTTGCTGAAAGAAATATTTGAGCTCACTTATATTTTTCTCTGAACTCTTTCAAGTTAACTTTTCTCATTCACTGTCTTTGCTTTAAAATATTTTCCCTCTATTAAACCATAAATTCCTTCTAGCAAATTTTTGGTATGTGGAAGAGATTGGGGATTTTCAGAGATTACTGGAGAGTGAATAGAGAGGCTCTGATCAGAGATGAAAAATAGATTTATAGAAATATATACATTTCACTATAAAATAATGAGAAGGTAAGTCAGTATAGACATTTGGTGAAAAAAAATAAGATTTCAGAAAAAATTGATAAAGGTAAAAAAAGATTAAAATAAAATCTGAAATTAAGCGCTATAACTAAATATATAAATTGTTTATCAAATGATAAGGATGTTTTAGTTATATTGATGCTCATTGGAATATATAAGTTGAACGGTATGTTAGTGTGTGTGTGTGTGTGTGTGTGTGTGCATATATATGTATTTGCTAAGCTTCTTCAATGCCATGATGATAAGGTCATTGGTAGGAACTGTTATATAAATAATGAAGTTCTACTGTTAGCAGAAAAAAAAATGAATCCAGGAATGATTTTAAAGTTTCTGGAAGAAGAATGACTAATAAATTACAAAGAAGAACGATTATGACTGATGAAACTATTGAAGATGTTTACTATAGTAGGATGAATAGTGATTCCTAACGATATAGATATCCTTAATCTATGAATGTTAACTCAAAGGAAAAAAAAACATTTTGTAGATTTAATTAAAGATTGCAGTGTATATGCCCAGATATGTTTCCTAACATACTCTACATCTAATGATTAAAGTTTAATAGGAGATAGGCAATAGAAGTACAGAACACAAAAAGAGGATTCTTTAAATTAAATACAGTGACTGATATGATTAGTCCCAAACCAAAAATATAGGAGGCCTCCAGAAGCTGGAAAGAACCAGGAGATTTCAGAGGGCAAATTGCCAGATTTTAGAACTCTGGCCACTTATGTGAGAGATAAACTCCTACTTTGTTAAGCTACTAATACTGAGTGTTACTTATTAATTAATATACTTATTGTTCACAGCAGGTGCATATTATAGAAGAATTACCATGATATGAGTCTTAGCTAAGAAGAAACAAAGGACCTAAGATTAAAGATGTTGATACTGTTTTCCATGTGAAATTTAGTGTCATCTGGAAAACGAGAAACTGGGATTCTCTAAAACATATTAGAAGTAGTATGCAGCATCATAGACCAGCTGTTTATAAATTATATAATAAGTAAAGTGTTTACATGGAAAAACATTAGGTGTACTGTATATAAATATGTTAACAAGAGTTAATATTAAGTTTTAACAGTTTATGCTGTTTAGTAAACAATATCATAAGACATTTGTTTCAACTTAAAAATTACAAGATAAGCTGGGCAATGGTAGCTAACACATGCAATCTTAGTTACTAAGATTCTGAAATCTGAGTATTATAGTTCACCACAAGTTAGGGTAAGAAAGTCCATGAGATTTTGGATTGCCTCTTCTATTTCTTTAAAGAATGACATTGGTATGTTGATGGGTATTGCATTGAATTTGTAGATAGCTCTTGGCAAGATTGTCATTTTCACAATGTTGATTCTTCCAATCCAGGAGCATGGGAGGTTTTTCCATTTCCTTAGTTCTGCTTTAATTTCCTTTTTTAGGGTTTTGAAGTTTTCGTCAAAAAGGTCCTTTACATTCTTAGTTAAGCTAATTCCTAGGTACTTTATTTTCTTTGAGGCTATTGTGAAAGGAGTTTCTTTCCTGATTATTGCCTCGTTCCTCTCACTGTTGGAATAAAGGAAAGCAGTTGATTTTTGAGGGTTGATTTTATAGCCTGCTACTCTTCCAAAGCTTTGGATCAGCTCAAGGAGCTTGGGAGTAGAGTCTATAGGATTCTTTAAATACAGAATCATGTCATCTGCAAAGAGGGATAGTTTTATTTCCTCTTTCCCTACTTGGATCCCCTTTATGCTTGCTTCTTGCCTTATTGCACTGGCTAGGAATTCTAGTACTATGTTAAAGAGTAGTGGAGAGAGTGGGCATCCTTGTCTCGTTCCTGATTTTAGAGGGAATGGCTTTAGATTTTCACCATTAAGTGTAATACTAGCAGTAGGTTTCTCATACACAGCCTTTATTAGATTAAGGAATGTTCCATGGATTCCTAGTTTCTCCAGAGCTTTTAACATGAAGGGGTGTTCGATCTTGTCAAATGCCTTTTCCGCGTCTATTGAGACAATTATGTGATTTTTGTCTTTGCTCCTGTTGATGTGTTGAATTATATTAATTGATTTGCGTATGTTGAACCAGCTTTGCCTCCCTGTGATGAATCCAGTTTGATCATAGTGTATAATTTTTTTGATGAGTTGTTGTAGACGGTTGGCCAGTATTTTGTTGAGAAGTTTTGCATCGATGTTCATCAAAGATATAGGTCTATAGTTCTCTTTCTTTGATGAATCTCTGTCTGGTTTGGGGATGACGGTTATACTGGCTTCATAGAATGAGTTTGGTAAGGAACCTTCATTTTCAATTTCGTTGAAGAGCTTGAGGAGTATTGGTGTGAGCTCTGCTTTGAAGACCTTATAGAATTCAGCTGTGAATCCATCTGGCCCTGGGCTTTTCTTAGGTGGAAGTTCTCTAATGGCCATTTCTTTTTCAGAGCTTGAAATAGGCCTGTTGAGTTGGCTTAGTTCTTCTTGGTTCAGTGTGGATATGTTAATATTGGCTAGGAAATCATCCATTTCATCTAGGTTCTCAAATTTGTTGGCATAAAGGTTTGAGAAGTATTCCCTCATGATATTCTGGATGTTGGTAATTTCTGTCGTGATATTACCATTTTCATCTGCGATTTTGTTTATTTCGATATGCTCTCTTCTTTTTTTGGTAAGATTTGCTAAGGGCTTGTCAATTTTGTTAATTCTTTCAAAGAACCAACTCCTTGTTTTGTTGATTCTTTCTATAGTTTCTTTGAATTCCAAATCATTTAATTCTGCTTTGATTTTAATTATTTGCTTTCTTCTACTTGGATTAGGGTTGGTTTGTTGCTCTTTTTCCAGGAGCTTAAGGTGGGACATTAACTTGTTGGTTTGCAATTTTTCCAACTTGTTGTTGTAGGCACTCAGCGCTATAAATTTTCCTCTGAGTACTGCCTTTGCTGTGTCCCAAAGGAGTTGGTATTTTGTGTGCTCCTTACTGTTAAATTTCATAAACTGTTGGATTTCTGTTCTGATCTCTTCAATGACCCATTGGTGGTTCAACAATGTGTTGTTCAGTCTCCATGAGTTACAGGGTTTTCGTTGGTGGAGGTGTGTGTTCAGTTCAAGTTTGATGCCTTTGTGGTCAGAGAGTGTGCATGGAATAATTTCTGTGTTTCTGAATCTGTCCAGGTTTGTTTTATGGCCTAAGATGTGATCTGTTTTGGAAAATGTTCCATGTGCTGCTGAGAAAAACGTATATTGTGTTGTTGCTGGGTGGAATATTCTGCAGATGTCTGTTAGATCTAGCTGGTCTATATAGCTGTTCAGTTCTAAGGTTTCTCTGTTGAGTTTTTGCCTTGTTGATCTGTCCATAGGTGAGAGTGGTGTGTTAAAGTCACCGACAATCACTGTATTTCGATCTATGTATGGTTTCAGTGTAAGTAAAGTTTGCTTGATGAAGTTTGGAGCTCCGGGATTGGGTGTGTAAATATTTAGGATCGTTATATCTTCCTGGAGGAAAGATACCTTTAGTAGTATGTAGTAACCTTCTTTGTCTTTTCCTACTAATTTTGGTTTGAAGTCTATTTTATCTGATATGAGGATGGCAACTCTGGCCTGTTTATGGGGGCCGTTAGCTTGATAGAGTTTATTCCAACCTCTCACTTTCAAAAGATGCTTGTTTTTTTGGGTAAGATGTGTCTCTTGAAGACAGCAGAACGATGGCTCTTGCTTTTTGATCCAACTAGACAGCCTATGCCGTTTAATTGGAGAGTTGAGTCCATTGATATTGAGAGTTAGGATTGAGAGAAATTTCATATGGAATAATAAAAGACCCCGTATAGCAAAAACACTTCTTAGCTGGAGGAATTTCAATTCCAAACTTTAGACTCTATTACAGAGCTATAATCCTCAAAACAGCTTGGTACTGGCACAGGAACAGGCCTGAAGACCAATGGAATAGAACTGAGGATCCAGATATTAAACCACAGACCTATGGCCACCTAATCTTTGACAAGGGAGCCAAAAAAATAGAATGGAAGTAAGACAGCCTCTTCAACAAGTTGTGCTGGCAGAACTGGTTAAGCACCTGCAGAAAACTAACGCTGGATCCTTCTTTGTCACCTTGCACTAAAATTAACTCCAAATGGATCAAAGACCTGGAGGTAAAAGCTGACACACTGAAAACTCTACAGGAAGGAATAGGAGATACACTAGGCCTCCTTGGCACAGGTCGAAACTTTCTTAATAAGGACCAAGAATCACAACAAATCAGAGAAAGGCTGGATAAGTGGGACTGCATTAAACTGCAGAGCTTTTGTATGGCAAAGGACATAGCTAGTAAACTAATCAGGAAGCCTACAGAGTGGGAGAAGATCTTCACCAACCAAACAACGGACAAAGGCCTCATATCTAAAATATATCAACAACTCAAAAAATGGAATCACTCCAAAACTAACCTCCAAAGTAACAACCATCCCATTAAAAAATGGGCCAAAGACTTAAAGAGAGTCTTCTCTGAAGAAGAAACAAAAATGGCCTATAGACACATGAAGAAATGCTCAACATCTCTGGTCATAAAAGAAATGCAAATCAAAACAACTCTAAGATTCCACCTCACTCCAGCTAGAATGGCCAGGATCAGGAAAACGAATGACAACAGATGCTGGAGGGGATGTGGCCAGGAGGGATCACTACTACACTGTTGGTGGGAGTTCAAACTCGTCCAACCACTATGGAAAGCAGTGTGGCAGTGCCTCAAAAGGCTAAACATAGAACTCCCCTATGACCCAGCAATTCCACTACTTGGCATTTACCCAACCATCCAGAAACAAGGACATACTAAACCCACTAGCACAACAATGTTCATTGCAGCACTATTCACCATAGCAAAGATATGGAACCAACCTAGATGTCCCTCAGTTGATGAGTGGATCAACAAGTTGTGGTATTTGTACACAATGGAATTCTATGCTGCTGTCAGAAAGAATGACATCGCCCCATTTGTTAGGAAATGGAAAGACTTAGAAAAAATCATATTAAGTGAAGTAAGCCAGACTCAAAGGAACTTAGGCTCAATGGTTTCCCTCATTCATCATAATCAGTAGAAACCTTGGGCTCTACTAGCAGAGATTTGCAATAAAGCAAAAGCTTGATACATAAGGACATATAATGTGAAGCTAATTAAAAGGACCTCCAGGATAGTGAAACAAAAGCCATATAAGGAATGATTGTTGTCCTTAATGTACTATGTTGTCTCTCATCTCCTTTGCTGTCCCTTGTTATCTCATATTGGTATAGTATCTCACTTTGTTATCTAATATATTGAATTTATTTGTATTTGGATATTTGAAATTTGATAGGGAAGGGGGGAAAACCAAGACGGGTGGGAGGTGTGGGGGGGGAGGGAAATGGGTACCAAGACATGTGAAAGGGTATCAATGTATGTGAATTAACGCACCTTCTATCTGGCAAATATCATGTAACCCTTTTACTAATTACAATAAAAATAAAATAAAATAAAAACTAAAAAAAAAAAAAAAGAAAGTCCATGAGAATCTTATCTCCAATATGTCATCAAAAAAAAAAAAAAAAAAACAAAAGCAGAGCTCAAGTGGTAAAACACTGGATTTGGGCATAAATGTTCAGGGACGGGCCCTGAGTCTAAGACTTAGGACAGAAAGAATATTGTCACAATAGGCACAAATATCTCTTAATAAAAATGCTAAATATTCCATTTCCAATAGTACAGTTCTGAGGACATTTTACATGTGTGAAATAATTTTTTCTCTCAGTTCTTCGTTTCATGTCTCCAAAGCTGACTGACATCCAAGAAACTTCATTGCGAATCAAGTCTGCATCTATAGGAATTTCAAGAAATGCTGGGGGGTTTCTATGACTGCTGTCCTCCTCATTTCCCAGATTTTCTTAAAGTAAGAATGGGGAGAACAAGTCAGTTACTGTTTCTTTTCCCCTAAAATTAAGAGTGGCCTCTAGATTTTGTGTAAAATGTCAAAGAAGTGATTTAAATAATGGGGGATACTTACTAAGCCCAACAAGTGTTTTGTGGGGTCCTTTTGTCTAATTGTTGTGGCATCATACCATTTTAGCATTTTCTTAATCTATAAAATGCTGATACATTTTAACAGCTCTGTTTTATATCTGGCCTTTTAAAAGCATCATGTTTTATGGGCGATCAGCAGCACAGTGGCAATAATCACAGATGTTTTGGGCATGGCATAAGCTTTTCTCAGAGACATTCATTTCACCAGTATATGCTGCCTAACAAAAGAAAAAAATGCAAGTAAAATCTAATGGATACAATGCTTGGAAGATAAAATATTAATGATATGCTAGAAAAATGTGCTTATAATACTAATTTCTTTGTTTATTGTCACACAGTACTCATACCATGTTATTCTCATTTTTATGAAATGTCCAAGTCTGTGTAACCAGTGAAAATGCAGTAAGAAATAAATTTTATCCTCTAGAAAATCAAGATGAACAGACTGAGAATATAAAACGAGTGTCAAAATAGCCAACTCAGTTGTTAACCCCAACCTGTGAGATACCCTGTTCAGAAATTTTCTAGTCCATTTAATATGTACGTTACTAAGTTATCAAATGGTTTCTCCTTTGTATGTGGAAGCAATATCCTGATGATGACATAAACAAAGGAATAAATGAGATGAGATAAATACTGTAACTTACATTTGTGAATAACTATAGCTTTATTATACAAATTTGCTAAATTCTGGATGATTCCCAAAATACTTATTTGTGGATGAGGCCAGCATTTTTCCAACTCTTCTTTGCTTGTTTTCTTGTTGCTCATTGTTAACAGGCTTGGCTAACTGTGTGGAGGAAATGATTATTTTACAATATACAAAAGAGGATCCTTACAATCAATCATTAATTATTTAAATAAGAGGACAATTTATCTTAGAAGACAATGTATGTGTTGAAACCCATTTTCAACATACTTTAAAGCAAACAGAAAATTCTAGGATTTTTCTTTTGCCAGTCCTGGGCCTTGAGCTCAGGGCCTGAGCACTGTCCTTGGGCTTTGTTAAGTCTGTAACTCTACCACTTGATCCACAGAACCACATCTGGCTTTTTTCTATGTATGTGGTACTGAGCAATCGAACCTGCTTGCTAGGCAAGCACTCTTCCACTAGGCCAAACTCCCGGCCTAGATCTTTCTAGGCCAAACTCTCGGCCCCAAAGGAGTCTTTTAGAGATCAATCAATACAATTGTACTGTTGTAAAAATTTTATCTTATGTATTTTGTTTTTCCTTCTCTCTATATCTATATTTATATATCTCTCTATATGTGTATATATACATATATATACATATATATATATATATATATATATATATATATATAGTCAGTTGTAGGGCTTGAACTCAGGGGCTGAACACTGTCTTTGGTCTTCTCAAGGCTAGTGCTCTACCATTACAGCTACAGCACCACTTCCAGCTTCTTTTTCTATGTATGTAGTACTGAGGAATCAAACCCAGGTCTTCATGCATACTAGGCAAGCAGTCTACCACTAGGCTAAACTCCCAGCCCCTCCTTCTATATCTTTAATGATTATGGATAGTTTCATGATAGACCTGTGTATAAATCAACCTTTATGGATAGGATTTGTGATTTAATTTCCCAGTTTCCATATTACATCTGTTAAATTATCTAAAATTCAGCTGGTTCATTCAAGTTCAATACATCAACTTACAGATAGATAGAAACATAGATAGATAGATAGATAGATAGATAGATAGATAGATAGATAGATAGATCTAAAATCACTCATTTTTTTTTTCGGCATAGCAAAGCCTTTCTTTTTAATTTTGTATTAAATGACTAAGCTATACAATGAGAGATTTTACTGTGACTGGTAGGATGTTTGGGCCTCAGTCCAAATCTTTCTGGTGCCATTTCTCTTTCATGTGAGATTATGGCTACACATTGTCATTTTTTTTTCTCAGATGTGAGTGTTCCACTATGTCAATTCCTATACAGATTTTTAGCATTTATCTCCTTTCTTTTGGCAGTCCTGAAGATTTCAAACCACCACAGTCTTCCCAATGCTTTTTTCATTTCTCAAAAAGATCACATGGCCTTTTTCTGATACTTCACCTAGTCCTTTAACTAGAAGGAGCCTGGAAGAATCTATTAGATTTGCTTTTTTTTCCCTGTTGTTTATGTGGCTTGAACTTTGGGACTGGGCACTGCCCCTGAGTTCTAAAGCTCAAGGCTAGTGCTTTACCACTTGAGCCACAGCACCACTTCAGTTTTTCTGGAGGCTAATCAGAGATAAAAGCCCAAAAGACTTTTGTGCCTGGGCTGGCATTGAACTGCAATTCTCAGATCTCAACCTCCTGAGTAGCTAGGATTACAGGTCTGAGCCACGAGTGCCCAACAGCAATGTCTATTTTTCAACTCAAACCACTAAAGATTGATTAGCCAATGTATACCCTTTCTGCATGGACTATGTCTTTACTGAAACCTTGATGGACATTTTCCCTTATGTGATGAGGAAGACATTACTAGTTATTATTTTGTTGATTTTTAAGTAATAAGTCAGAAAGGTTAAAAGTACTTCCTAAGTTAAAAGTTGTGAAGAAACCCTTAATTCAAACTTGTAAATGAAGAGAAGTAGCATTAACAGGACTAGTTGGCAAGGTTAAGTCTACAGAAAACTACCTGACAGAATCAGGTATGGAGTAAGGCTCTCTGTGATTGATTCTTAAGCAGATGGGAAAATATGTTGTCAAAAATGATGATCATGGGCCGTGAGTTTGGCCTAGTGGTAGAGTACTTGCCTAGCATGCACTAAGACTCTGGTTCAATTCCTTGGTACCATATACGTTGGAAAAAAAAAAAAAAAAAAAAAACAGAAGTGATGCTGTGACTCAAGTGATAGGTTACTAGCCTTGAGAAAGCCCAAGAACAGTGCCCAGGTCCAGGATTTGCAAAAAAAAAATGGTGATTATGAAAATGTAAGTTGCATTTTTTATAGAAATAACTCACAATATCATGTTAATAAAATAGAATGACAAGCAAATTCTAACAAAAAATTGAATTGAGATTTGTCTTTAAGTATATTATGATTGGTCTGGGAGTGTGGCCTTGTGACAGAAGAGTGATTTCTCTACTGCCCTAGAACATGATTTCTACATTCATGCTTTAATCACGGGGTTCTAAGGTGTATTTCAGAAGAGTGATTTCTCTACTGCCCTAGAACATGATTTCTACATTCATGCTTTAATCACGGGGTTCTAAGGTGTATTTCATGTACTTCAGTTACAACACCACTTTGAAAGAAGATGAAGTAACACCAAAAATGAACCTTGAACTGGCTCATATTAAACATGTAATACATATAATCATATAATATACTTTCTGTAAGAAATTCAAATTTTATTTAGATTACTAAACCAAGTTATAAAGGCAACCAGGGAAGTAATTCTTATATTAACAGCAGATAAGCACTGCTAAAATCTGGTTTCTTTTTAAAAACAGGATTCAAAGTTTGCCTGTGAGGAATTTACTGAGAGTAGGTTTGAAAGCAAGTATCTGACTGTAAAATGGGTTATATTCCATGGTTCTATGCTGTGAGCTCATTTCTCTCTAATGATAACAACTGTGTAACTATGTGTGTATGTGAGTCAGGGAGTATAACCAAATTCTATATTATTTTGACTATATATTTGCAAGGGAAGCTAATTATTGCATTTTTATCAAGGAGATTTATGATAAATCAAAACCCAGACACTGTCAGAGTCATAATGGATAATCATAATGTAGTATTTAATACAGTCCTTGATAAACAAATATTTTATTCTCTATCTCCTTGCAGCTATATACCATGTCTTCCTAACATATGTATCTTCTTGAGCAGTATCTTCATAAATTTCAACAGGTAATGCGTCCAAACATTTTGTCAGGTTATCCTGCTCTTATGCTCATCCTCCCAGTCAGCAATGAGATATTTTTCTCTTTCTGTTTACTAGGCTTAAGCACCTGACTTGGTCTATCTTCATCATTCACCACCTCACCTCCTTGAAAAATCAGATCAAATGCTAAGCTCACATGGAAGCCTGAGATGATCATTCACCTCAGAACTGCACTCCATTTCTTCTTGTACTCATTTTTCCTTTTGTCTTGTTTTCTACATAATATTGATTACCATCTATTATTCAGTATTTTGCTATTTATCTTGTATTTTGAGTGGTCACAAAACTGTCCATTCTATCTTTTGCTACTTTTAAAATTAGCATCAATTAGTAATACAGAGGTGTTATTTTCACATGTCCATGTATTTATACAACATTACTTGATCGGTTAACATTTGTCTTAGGTCCTCCTTGTCTGCTTTCTCTCTTTCAAAGGCAATCACAAGCTTCATTGTTCGATTTTTCATTCTTGCTCATACAGTATTTTGACCACACTCACTATCCTTCATCATCTTCATTTTCCTTCCCAGTAGTACCCACAACATATGCATGATCTCTTCTACTTTCCTTTTGTTTATTTTTAAGTGTATGTTAACCATTCAAGGATATTTCTTGCTGATACTTCCTGTACGCATATATAATATATTAGCCAGACTGACCCTTTCTTTTCCTCTCAATCTCCCCATCTCTAGAATCTCATTTTATTCATCAGTTTATAAGGACTTTTGATTAACTTTATTCATTTTCATATGTAAAGTGCATCTTTCTTGTTCACCCTTTAAAATTCCTTTTTATCCAATTACCTCAAGCAATCCCACAGTTACAATATATTTCATATGTTCTTTTGTGTATATGTTTACATGCATAGTTATTTTTTAGGTCTAGCATTCACATATGAATTACAATGAATCATTTGTCCTTCTAAACCCAGGTAACTTTATTAAATAGGTTAACATATACTTCCATTCATTTTCTGTAAGCTACGTGATTTCATTATGTATGAATATTCATAAATATTAAAATATGGATATGCATTAACATATGGATTAGTATAAACATAAGTATATGGGTTTATATTGTCGATTTATATATTGTTATTGATCTATTAATGCATATATATATGTATATACATATATATGTGTATGTATTACAGGTATGTATTATATTAAATATTTTACATATACGTTCCTGGAACAATTGTAGAATATATAGCTATTTGTATAATCTGACTTCCATGAATACATTCCCTTGGACAAATGGTTAAGAGCATTATCACTAGTATCTTATTTTTTTTATTGCTATTCCTTTGATGAACCTACATACTCATTTCCATATGGGCTCACCACTTTACAGTATAACAAAAATATATACAATTTTCTTTTTCATACATTCTTGCCAATACATGACATTTATTTTGTTGTGGATACTGTTCTGTTTTGTTTAATGAAAGTCTTATTGTTTTACTCACTTTATATTTACTTTAAATCCTCATTCAGGATAAATACCATAAGCAGAGAAGGCCAAGAAACAATTCATTAATGGGTTGATATGTGCCATTGAACCTTTTTCTATTTATCCATTTTAATTTTTTACAAAATTAAAATTTACTTTAAAAAGTAAATTCACAGTGTAATTTTAACTCAGTATATCAATTTAGGAGTATATTTCATCTTGAAAAGTGACAATAATTATTCTCTGATATCTGTCCTAACATCATACTCCTTATAAAACTCTTTATAAAATGTTGAAAACTTTCCAACATTTCAGGCAGCTAAGAATCTGTCCATGTACAAAGCTGTAGGATCTGAAGCAAATATGACCTGCCCATCTAAGAGAGTTCAGTATCTTTAGAAATGATGGAAGCTTTTCTGGGACTAGCACAATACACATCTTCAATGTTCATGTTACTGTTAGCTTTACTGAATTTTATAAATATCTAATAGCTTTGTTTCTTCTTTACTAGACTGGTTTCATTATGAAGAATACAATAAAAATGTACATAAGAATGTACAAGTTTATGATAATCTCATAGTAATATGCACTATTGCTCAACAACCATCAACTAGATCCATGCATTATAAAAGTTGAAGGATGAACAGAGGACCAGAGATGGAAAAATAGTATCAAAAACAAGAGGAGAGGTAAGAAAAGAGTAATGTATGCATGCAAGAATAATATAGTAAGGAAGAAAAGAGATAGGATAAGAATAACTGACCTGAGGTGATAGAAAGGTAAAATAGTTACGTACAAAATTTAGAAAAAATAAGACAAAACTTATGAAAATAAGAAGAGTAATAAGAAGAATAGATAAAGAGGAAGGTATATATAGGAAAGTTCAATGATAAAAATTTAAAGAAACAAAAATAAAGAAAAAAAAAAACAAGATAAAAGGTGGTGGGGGGAGATCCCATACAATTGTCAGTTCTTAGACAAGAAATACTAGTGTTAAGAACCAACAAATTAAAAAGCAGGTGACTGTATAAATATAAAATCAATATAAATATCATTTGTATCCAGTCTGTACCCAGTGCTATCACTATGTATCTAGGAACCACTACAGTGGCAGAAGGAAAAATGAGGAGGGGGGGAGAAGAAAAAGGAAAGAATCATAACATTTTTTTAAAAAAGGTGGAGATAAAATGGCAAAAATAATAAGAACACAAAAAATGCAAATGAAAAAGGGTAGAAAACAATGGGGGAAAAAAGGAAGAAAAAAAAAGGGTATTCATCAGTTTGTATGTTGGTGGGGGAACGGGACAGGAAACTTGTGTCTCCACTAAATTCGGGAGCCAAACACTTCAAAAAGTCTTTTTATGTTATGATTTGGCTTTGCGGTTTTGCTTTGTTGGGCAGAAAAAAAAAATTGAAAATGCGCTGGAGCCTCCAGCAGCTTTGTTTACCAGGAGTGCAGCCCGCCCAGGGGGAGGAACTTCTACTAGTCCTGGGGGCAGATGTCCAGCTAAGCTGCCTCTGGGAAAACCTTTGCCCTTTTGAATGATGGAGCCGCCAGCACCACTTCTCAGGTACCAGTTGGTTTGGCAGGGTCTTTGCAGTCAAGATGGCCCTGCTCTTGGTTGGTGGGGGAGGGGATTCCTTCCCAATGATGTTCTGCGAGCAAAAGGGGAAACTTCTCCATGGAGGTACTCACACATTGCTGCATTTTCTGGTTCTGTGAAGCTGGCAGGTCTGCCCCATGACCAGGTGATGGCTCTGGGCTCGGGCAGGCTCTGTCTGGCTCTGTCTTGTAGCTAGCAGGTCTGCACTGCTGAGAAGTGCTGTCTGCTCAGGTTCAGGAAGGAGGCTTTGTCTCCTTGGCAGCTGCCACTCCACACTGTCCTCATGTGCAGGTTTTCTGCCTTTTTCCTCTCTGTCTGAGATCTCTGTGGTGCTAAAGCTTATTTAGGGTCGGTCTTTGGGTATGAACTTTCCCCTATGATGCTAGAACTAGTATCTTGGAGAGAGGTCAGAAAGACTCACACTGAACCGCCTCCATCTTCCGCCGATCTCTATCCTATATTTAACTAGGGAAAATTAATGTAATTCACCTCCATCGTAGTTCTTTGAAAATATTTATCATATTAGTTTTTAGTATTCTAGTTTAATTCCTGAAAAAATCTTTATTATTGATCCATTTATTATTAATTAAAAGAAGATACTTATCAGAAGATACTTATCACAATGTGAATATATAGGCTATATTTTCACTCTAAAATGCTAATCATTTAGAATAAATTGAAATACTATAAATATTATGTAAAATTGTACTATTTTTTGGACATTAAATTCATTATAAAATATTGACTGTAGGGGCCGGGAGTTTGGCCTAGTGGTTAAAGTGCTTGCCTAGCATGCATGAAGACCCGGGTTCGATTCCTCGGTATCACATACATAGAAAAAAGCCGGAAGTGGTGCTGAGGTTCAAGTGGTAGACCTCTAGCCTTGAGAAAGTCCAAGGACAGTGCTCAGGCCCTGAGCTCAAGCCCACGACTGGCAAAAAAAAATAAAAAAAATATTGACTGTAATAATGTGATAACATATTTGTGTGTATTTCTGAATTATCTCTGTGATGACTTAAGAGCAAAAATAGTCCTGAGCAGGAAGGACATTGTTGAAGAAATAAAACTACTAAATTTCAAACTCTAGTACAAAGCCATAATAATAAAAACAGCTTGATAATGGCACATAAATTGGACTGGGGACAAATGGAGCAGAATGGAAGACCCAGAAATGAACCCACAGACCTAGAACCATCTAATATTTGACAAGCGAGTTCAAAGCATAGACATGAAGAAAGCCTCTTCAATAAATGGTACAGTACTGGCAAAATTAGATATCCATATGCAGGACAATTGTCTTTATATATCACCATGTACCAGTGCTTTTTCTTTAATATAATTTTCATAATGGAATCATGATCATGGTAATTATATTTTAGGGTATTGTTACATTCTGGATCATTATCAATATTGTATTTATTTCTTAAAACAGAACTCTAAATTATGTGTTACATAATGAGTGATTATTGTCCTTAATGTACTATGTTATCTCTCATCTCATTTGCTGTACCTTGGTTATTTCACACTGTTACAGTATTTCACCTTGTTATCTGACATACTGTAAATATGTTTATTTGGTTATTTGAAATATGATAGGGAAGGGGGAAAACAAGATGAGGGGTGGGGTGGGGGAGGGAAATGGGGACCAAGACGTGAGAAAGGGTATTAATGTTTGTGAAATAATGCACCTTCTATCTGGTGAATATAATGTAACCCTTCTATTAATTACAATAAAAATATATGTAAAAAACAATAATTGCTATGGGGGCCAGGAGTGTGACCTAGTGATAGAGTGCTTGCCTAATACATGAAGAACCAGGTTCGATTCCTTGGTATGACATACATAGAAAAAAGCTGGAAGGTGAAGCTAAGTTTCAAGTGGTAGACCTCTAGCCTTGAGAAAGTGCAAGGATAGTGCTCAGGGCCTGAGCGCAAGCCTAGGACTGGCAAAAAAAATAATAATAATAATAATTGCTATGGGGTCAGAAGCATGTCCTAGTTGTAATGTGCTTGCCTAGTATACACAAAGCCCTGGGTTTGATTCCTTGGAACCACATACACAAAAAAAGACGGAAGTGGCCCCTGTGGCTCAAGTGGCAGAGCACTAGACTTGAGCAAAATTGTCCAAGGACAGTGCCCAGGCCCTGAGTTCAAGCCCTGAGACTGGCAAAAAAAATCGCTATAATTTAAACTGTAAATATTCTAAGTATTCTCCAGAGTCCATGTAGCCCATACTATCACTAAAGGAAATAATGAGACTTCGAACACTACTTCAATCTCTCCTCTCTCTCTCTCTCTCTCTCTCTCTCTCTCTCTCTCTCTCTCTCTCTCTCTCTCTCTCTCTCTCTCGCTCGCTCGCTCTCTCGCTCTCTCTCTCTCTCTCTCTCTCTCTCTCTCTCTCTCTCTCTCTCTCTCTCTCTCTCTCTCTCTCTCCCTGTCTGTCTTTCTCTCTGTCTCTGTCTCTTTCTCCCTCTGTCCATTCCTCTGTCCATTCCTCTATACCCCCCCCTCTCGCTCTCTCTCTATCTCTCTACCTCCCTGTATCTCTTTCTGTATCTCTCTCTTCATGTCATGGTATGTCCAGAAATCCTCTCTGATATACACTTCTGCCATAATATGCTGTGCTACAAGATGAAACAACAGAGCCAAGTGATCATAAATGGAACTTCTGAAACTATAAAACAAAATCATTCTTTCCTTTAGATTTCGTATCTAAGATACTATGTCCTGGGGATGGAAAACTGAATAGTAAAATGCAAAAACTAAAATGTTTCCCCCATAAAGCAAATGTCTACCTACTAGATGTGTATTGTGTCTTTGATGTAATGTTTTCAGAAAATGTGTGTTTTGCTGTTATATTTTAGAATGAAGTTATTTTTATAGTTATTAAGAATCATTGGAAAAATGGCACTTTAAGACAATGTTGTGGTCATTAAAATATAACTTTTAGGGTTATCTTTCATAAATATATTTGTAATTTCCTTCTCCTATATTTACATTTTAATATATTTTATTAATCCAGAAGCATGTTTACAGTTCTTAATTTGCAATGGATCTAAGATTCTACTATACATTAAACAATGTCATCAATGATGATAATAAATTAAGGAAAAGTAAATTTTTATACAACCTATAGATAAATTTATTAATCAAATCATTGAAAGCCAGACACTGGTACCCTAGAGATTGAGATAGTAGAATTATAATTCTAAACCAGCCTATGAAGAAGTCTGTGCAGAAAAGAACTGATACATATCATCCTTCTAAATGATTTTATGTGTCTGTTTTTGTTTTTGTCTGTCATGGGACTCAAAATCTGGACCCTGGCTTTGTCCCTGAGCTCTTCAGCTCAAGACTACAGTCCTACCCCTAGAGCCACAATGGCACTTCCATTTTTATAGTGGTTAATTGGAGATAAGTGTTTCATGGACTTTAGTGACCCAGCTGGCTTTGAACTGCGATCCTCAGATCTCAGCCTCCTGAATAGCTGGGATTACAAGCATGAGTCACTGCACACGACTTCATGTGTATTCATTCTCCAAAGAAAAAGCCAGAAAGTAGAACCATGACTCAAGTGGTAGAGGGCCAGCCATGAGCCTAAAATGCAACAAAAAGCTCAAAGCCTTGAATTCTAGTCCTAATAAACACACACACATACACACACAAAACACACACACACGGTGCCCCAAAGTACATGAACAATCTTTTTTTTCTATCTTATATATTAGGGGGAAAAACACAGTAAACTTTTGTTGTCTATTGTCTGAAAGCATAGAATGATGCTTACAGTTAGATATATATTCAAGAATTTAGTGCCTGAGAATAGAGATGATTTTGATAACCTAAAATGTATCACACTTGGTACATTTTAATTTGAAACTTATATTAGACACCTTAAACATTCTAAAAGCAAGCAAGTTAAGATTACATTCTGAGCAAAGACAGGTGGCAGGTTGGCATTTCATTCTCCTGCTTAAAGCAAGAAAAATTTCAACTTGGATTTCTGACCTTAACATAAACCTCAATATAGAATACAATTCAAATCTGTCATTTCTTGAAGATTTTCAATTATTTTCAGGTGAAACAAGGTTAAAGGTTTTCTTCTTGATACTTTGTTCCTAAATGGTTCATACTCTTCCTCTGCTCAAAATAGAAAAGAAATATAAATTCTTCAAAGTAAAAGGAAAGAAAAATGAATATTTGAAGAGGAAGAGTATGAGAAAAAAGTATTGAATCATGTGGTATAGAGGATGTTCTGTGGAAATGAGAGACTCAAATCAAAATTACAGTTTACAGAAAGAGAGGCAGATAAATATGGAGTAGAAAGGGCATGAATAAACCTTAAGGGCATAAAAGGAAAATGATCCAGAGGAATGAAGACTTTTAAAATAGGTTTTAGTTATTGCAATTTAAATATGGAAATACTTCATATATTAAACTGTAGTAAGATACAAAGTTATGTAATAATGGGCATTCTATTTTTTATTTTTTTGCCAGTCCTGGGCTTGGGCTCAGGGCTTGAGCACTGTCCTTGGACTTTCTCAAGGCTAGCACTCTACCACTTGAGCCTCAGTACCACTTCCGGCTTTTTGCTATGTATGTGGTACCAAGGAATCGAACCCGGGTCTTCGTGCATGCTAGGCAAGCACTCTACCACTAGGCCAAACTTCCGGCCCCCGGACATTCTATTTTTATAAATTATTTTAAATGACCCATTGTTAGTGTCTTATCTTCTCTCATTTTGACTTCATTTCTCATATACTTTTATTTAGCTGTACTGAAAATGAAAAGTATATATGTGCAGTTTGCAGTTACATTTGAAAATAATGTTTAAATAATTAGAATGGCAAAAAGCAAAACACATATACTTTTAAAAACAAAAATAAAATCTAAGAAAAATTGACATCATATTTTGAAATATAAAGCAAGAAACCGAAACTGACAATGTATACCTTGGTTTTTTTTTTTTTTTTGCTTGTTTTGCTTTCATTATTTTTCAATGGCTGTTTGTACATTTCTTTTGTTGTTGTTGTGTTGATGTATTCTTTATTGTGCTCTTCCTGAAGCTTGAACTCTTATTCATGGTTCACATTCTACTTCTTGAGCCACAAATCAATTTCTGGCTTCTTTTGGTGATTAATTCGAAAATATTTTACCAAGGATATGGGAAAGTTTGTTATTATGATTTCAAATGTATGACAAATACATGATATGACAATAAGCTAAAATGCTTCTGGATAAGAATTTACTTAGAAACCAGAGATATAAACGGAAAAAAGGGAGAATATACTTGAAGAATCTCACATATTACAAAGGGTTGATATCCACGATATATAAGAAACACAAGTAACTCAAGAGCAATCCATCAACTTATTAACTAAAAAATGATCAAACAAACTGAACAGACTTTTCATCAAAAAAACATATAACTGATCTATACATACCTTAAAAATGCAAGGCATCACTAATTAGGTAAATGAAATTAAAATCAGAAAGAAATATTACTTTATACCCGCTAGAATTTTTTTTTTTTTTTTTTACCAGTCCTGGCTTGAGCTTAGGGCCTGAGCAGTGTCCTTGGGCTTTCCTCAGGCAAGTGTTCTACCTTGAGCCACAGCACCACTTCTGGCTTTTTCTATGTACGTGGTACTGAGGAAATAAACTCGGTCTTCGTGCATGCTAAGCAGGCACTCTACCATTAAGCCAAACTCCACGCCCCTAGAATTTTTTTTTTTTTATCAAAACAATGAAAGGCAGTGAATGTTAGCAAGGGTACAGGGAAAAAAGAACTCTCACACATCATCTTTCTAAATGACTTGATTTTTATTTGGTTATTTGAAATTGGATAGGGAAGGGGGGAAAACAAGATGGGGGGTGGGGGGGAGGGTAATGGGATCCAAGAAATGTGAAAGGGTATCAATGTATGTGAATTAATGCACCTTCTATCTGGCAGATATCATGTAACCCTTTTATTAATTACAATAAAAATATTAATAAAAAAACAAGAATGCTATGAGGGAGATTCAGATAGGCTACTTGTAAAACAAAGCTTTTCTTGAAAACTGACAATCTCTGTGGCTTTGAAGAAGGTCAGAATTTGTGAACTGTTTTGAAATCTGGATTCTTTGTGGAAATTCTCAGTTATTATTATCAAATAATAATCTCTGAGATCATTTTCATGACACTTGTATGCTGTTTTCCTTACATTACTTTAGAAGGAAATTTGTATATTCCTGTTACTCTTAGTCCTACAAATATTATTGACAATTATTCAAAGATAAATTAAGTGAAGTGTCTACTATTAATATTTTCTGTTCAAAATTTCATACTTATGACTATTTTCACTACTCAGATGCATTTGTACAGTTCCAGGATTGTGTTTCCATGACTGCCACATCTATGGATTGTATCTTCTCACCATTTAGAAGAAAAAGTCACTCTTTTGTAAAAATATACCACAAAGAATTGCCCTACAGGTCAAGAAATTGAAATATTGTAATCATCACAGACAGGTACCATGCATGTAAGAAATGGTAATACTTTCTCATTGTCTTTAAGAAGTTATTATAAAATGGCAGTAGAAAGCAGACAGAAGTTCTATAGATATCTGTCACTTGGTTTTTCGTCTCTTCACCTTGAATGGAACTCTTTAAGGGATTATTGGCTTAATTGCTATTAATTTCTTAGATCTACACAAAACAATCTTTTTCTTTTTCTCTGCAAACTCAAAATTATTTTCTGTGTGTTTTTCTTTCATTCTTCCTCAATATTAAAAAGCCAGTTTACTATGTAGCAATATGACCAATTTTTTCTCATAATCTTATTTTAGTAGCAGAATAAATCATATTACAATGTCAAAAATTGAGCATAAAAGAATATAACTGTAGGAGAGTCTGTAGATGAAAAATTAATTATCTGAATTCAGCATCCAGCTTTGCTTTCCATTATTGTTCTTCCAAATACACAATGTAATCATTTAATTCTTAATTGTATGATCCCTAAATATAGATAACAACACTTCTTTACTGGGATTTTATTAAAAACAAATGTAACATTATTTGTAAATGTGCTTTGTAAATTGCAAATCATTTAAATATGAGATTGTTTGCATAGCACAGATTCATTTTTTTGGGTGCTTAGCCTCCTTTGGCAGTTTATTTTCAGCAAACTAATCTTTTTATAATAACCTACCTTTACTATTAATACAATAAACAAAGACAAATTATCAAATGTAATTGGTTTCCAAATAAAAATACTTTCTATTTAATTTGCTTCATTGATTACATCCTTATTTTACAATGCTTGACTTCTAGATCATTAATAATCTTTCATTTCAGATTAAGTAGGAAATGTAATCACATATTTGTGAGAGAGAAACACAGAAACAAAAAAATTGTAAATGGCGCTTCACTCGTGTTCTTTTATATGTAATATGTATGATCAAGTTCTCTAACAATACCAATTATCTCAAAGCAAATATATGTCTTAGTTTTGTAGGTAATATTTTGTAAATGTTGTATCACTACCATGTTTCTGCACATGATGTTCTAAAAGTTTACATAATTTGGAGATTATATTTACTCTACCTAGGTATTTTTTTCTCTTTTTTTTTTCTTATGCTGATCCTGGGGCTTGAAATCTGGGCCTGGGTGCTGTCTTTGAGTTTCTTTTTCTGAAGGTGAGCACTCTACCACTTCAGCCACAGCTTACAATACCATCTCTAGTTCTCTGGTGGTTAAAGAGACAGAATTTTCCTGACCAGGTTGGTTTGGAACTGCCATCCTCAGATCTCATATGCATAGCTAGGTAGATGATAGATAGATAGACAGATGGATAGATAGATAGATAGATAGATAGATAGATAGATAGATAGATAGATAGATTATATGTAGATAATATAATATACATTATAATTATATATATTCAGATATAAATAAAGAGCCATGAATTTTTGCCTTGCTCTACTTTGTTGCAGAATACTGCTTTCTGGGTAATGATGTGAATAGACATTTATTAGCTTATGGTTCTAAACAGAGGAGAATTCTAGATAGAGAGCCAAGTTTTGGTCAATGACATTATTTTATCCTCAATCTGTTGAATAAGTGTGAAAGATGATACAATAAAGGGTAACCTTAATTCCTAAGATAACTTACCCACTCTAACCACAACAAAACAAAACATCTTTCATATATTTAGTTCACTCTCTTAGCCTGATATTATGAATTGGGCACCTCCTTCTAAGACTATTTCACTAAGGATTCACATCTTTATATATGAATTTATGGACAGGCTTTTGAAACACTTGAAGTTGCTAGAAATTATGCTACCACCGCACTACATCCTCAGCTTCCACCCACCTCCTGGCACTGACTTCAGATGAGTAGAGTATTCTAGTGCTGTTGTTGTTTGTCCCTCATGTTTCTAAGCTAATCTTTCTACAAAGCATCTTTTTAGGAAAGTGAATTTAAGTAAATTATTTCATTATATGCCCTTAACAATAGGAATAGATATTTGGCCTAATTTTAAACTTATTATTTACTTTATTGGTATTATAAAGATGATGAATAGAGGAACTGAATTTACGTGAGTCAGATAATGTATACATTTCCATTCATACAGTGTCTTTCCTTTCCTAAATCTCTCCCATTACCTCATAGCCATGAGATTTAAAAAAAAATAATGGCTAATATATTTTGTATTGATTAACTATATACACACATGCATATACATACATATATATACATACATATACACACACACACACACACACACACACACACACACACACACACACACACTGTGGAACAGATGGCTCAAACTGTAACCTGATTCTGATCTGAGGATCACAGTCAGTAGCCATCCCAGGCAGAGTCTCTGAGATTGTTATAAAAAATGAACCTACA